>NW_028221442.1:0-10000 GCF_014529385.1 Adiantum capillus-veneris
CCTGCTTGTGATTAACTTTTCTAGGGCCCTTTGGCCAATTTCTCTACTAACCAATTCTCAAAGGTTACAGAAACCCATGACTCTATCATGAATCTACTAACCTTTAATGACTGGGTTCTTATCCTCACCAATCTAGTGGCTGAGACAAAAGAAGGAGTACTTCTCCTTCAAAAGTTGGCTTCTAACCTCGCTGCAATTGAAATGAGTCATAAATCCGATCTTCTTCAGTTCTCGGCTAAAGGAGTCAACCTTTCTAACTTTATCAGGAAACTTTGTGGACTTGCTTCTTGTTTTGCCACCACTAAATCTTTTGATCCTGCTAAGGCTCCAAAAGGCCTCTTTTGTAGGGGTGATGTTGGTCTTGAAGCAGTAAAAAGCTTTCAGCAAGGGACTCAGCTCGTCTAGTGAAACTTCTTTACTAGAATATGGTTCCAAAAGTTTCGAAGTGTTTTCCCTTCTTACCTCCGAGACAGATTGCTATCGAAGGAATAGATCTTGACCATCAGCTTTGGGAGCTTCAAAACAAAGCTTTTGTGGCACCCATCTCGATCGAGACTTGGGTTTTTCTTGCAGCCCTACCTGCCTCCACAAGTGAAGAGTGTCAACTGGAGACCCTCAAGGGAGTTCAGTTATTGGATAAAAGTGATGTCATTAAAGCACCTTTTAGTATGCATTTCTTAGATTCGAGAAAATGCCCTATCTTATCTGGCATTTATGTCAGAACCAAGGGAACAATGACCTTTTCTAAACAAAGTAGTGAATTCTATTCTGAATCAATCTGGAACATCTACCACCCCTACATCATATGTGCTTGCAAAGCTTTGGATGCAAAAGCTGATTGTGAGAGTAACATCCTTTGGTTTGATCATGCAATTTGGTTCCTCCTCAACCATTTGGAGGACCTCTTCCCATCACACATAGAGGAGCATTTTCTACCTATTATTTGTTCTTGGCTTGGGGATCAGGCTAAGGAAGCTGTGCGAGTCAGATCGCTTACCTTCACTTCAGGAACTTCATGTACGAGGCTCTGAAAGAGCTAAAGTTAGATGCACCAAGTGATCTGCTCTCTAATTTAAGTGCTTCTAAAGGCATCAAACATATCCTATCCCTTCTCAAACCTTCTCTAGATGCAGAGGAGTCCCCTAACCTCAAAAGGCCGTTGTTAACTAGTTCTACTTCACACTCAATCACATCTTTTTAATCCCCTGCTTCTACACCAGGGTCCTCTGAAGGACGTAATAAAGCTAGAAGCTATGTCAAAGGCAGGGGGAATAATCTCCCTATCAAGAAAATGTTTAGCTCTTGATTGTATTGCTCTTTCAGATCAATCGGACTGCTTCTGGAAGCTGTTTTTATGCAAGGAAGAGAATCAAAAGAAGTGAACTAACCGACAAGGTGTAAAGGTCTGAATCATATCCCACTCCAACCACTAAATCCACACTTGGATTTTTCCGCATTAATTACTTGCTTGACTAGCATAGTCAAGTTACTGAATTTGGATAGCCTACAACATGCTAGACTTGTTGATTCTATATCCGCTCGCCTTCAAAAATGTATTGAGTCAATCCCACCTGCATGGATTAGTCAGGAAGAAACATGGCTTTCCCCCTCACTATCCTCTCTGATTCATAAACTCAAAAAGGATTGTTTTGTGGTAGGACTTGACAAAGCCCCTCATATACCCTCTATTGTCTGTAAACACTTAGCCAGGATGATGGCTCAGTCAAGGCTTAAAGGACCGGAATTTTTGCTTTCTAAAATGGGTCCTGAAGAAGCCATTCGCTATCCAGATTCCTCTCTGAGGTACTTTAAATTAGATACTCAAAGTTCGAAACTACCTATATTTTTTCCCACTTACAAAAGTCACAAGCATAAGTTCAGATGGATTTCAGATGCCACCAACTGTATCATGTTACATGCCACGAATGTGATCACTGCTTGCCTCAATCTTATTCTTACCGAATTTAATAACATTTTTGAAGAAAAATTTCTCACAGTGAAGACCTTCGCTGGACTTATGATTAATAACTTCTGGCTTGTGAAGAACTCTTCTGAGGTATTCATTAATTTTCCGCAAAACATTGTTTCAATGTTTTCAGCTGATATCACACAATGCTATGAAAACATATCCCTCTTTGGGCCTTCTGGGCTTTTCTTTGTTCTATAGTAGATTGGCAAAATGGTTTTGGCAAGGAGGAATGAGATGGGACACCAAACTATTTCACTAGCTAGAAGCCCAAGATGAGTAAAAAACATACAAAAAGGACCACCCACCCATTATAATCTCTATAATCTAATGGAGATTATTGAATGTCTCTTTCAAAATTGCTTTGTTATGCTAGGTGAGCAATGCTTTCAACAAATCCATTGTATCCCGATGGCCTTCTCATGTTCACCAGTCATGTGCAATCTATACCTCACTCTTTTTGAGTATAAATGGGTACTTAAACAGTTGGAGACAACCGACTCTACCATTGATCTTACACAATCTCAACACACTTATAGATATATGGATGATATTCTAAGCTTAAACAATCCCAGCTTTGCACAATGCTTACCGTTAATCTATCCTAATACTCTTAAGATTGAACCAACCTTTTTGGAGTACCTTAATATTGACAAAAAAATTGTTGTTACTAAAGTAGTTTTTTTAAATCTGGAGTTGACACTCTATTCTCCGTTTACTGGGAGTTATATCACTGAATTCTCATGGAAGAGAGACAAGCTACAACTAGGCCTGATTGAATTTGTCAGGAGAAAGAGTAATCGTTCACGAAAGATAGTAATAAAAACTTGTCTGGGCATGATACATCTAATTAGGTATTCATCCTCAGATTCTTTCATTGCGTTTCAGGCAGTATGTCATCTTATGAAGAAGTATGTAGCAAATGGGTTCGCTATGAAAGAGCTGCTTGGCACTATTAGGCATTTTCTTAATAAAAACTCTTGGCCATTATGCTTGGCTAAAAAAGAGACGGTTATTGAACTTTTGGAACTTGTTCACTGATACACTGGTTGTAGGGGAGGTCTCACCACCTGGTGATGACCCTCCTCACCATGTGGTAGACCTTTCCCTGGGTAAGGGTCTCTCTCTCTCTCTCTCTCTCTCTCTCTCTCTCTCTATATATATATATATATATATATATATATATATATATATATATATATATATATATATATATATATATATATATATATATATATATATATATATATATATATATCCTTCTAGAGGATATGAGACTCTTCATCCATGGTGTTATCCTGGGGTTTGCTTTCACCCTTGGCAATCATTGACTAGAAAAAACATCTCACCTGTTTGAGATCTTGCTCTCATTTGAGCTTTCAACCACGACATTGGTTGATTAGGCCGGAAAGGCCTCTTGGTTAAAGTAGCCTTGTAAAGGACTTTTTTTCATTATGCTTTTTTTTCATTATTGTTTTTTTAGCTGGTTTATTGTGGCCAGGCATGACGGGTGAGACTTGAATGCAATAATGGTTTGGAATGAAGGGTTTCTCCCTAGTGTCTGACGCACGCTATTTGGGGCAAGCTTTAGCTGTAACGCCACCCGAAATTGTGGGGGTATGGTGTAGTTTGATGAAGGCTTTGCTGCGGTGGACCTTCTTCCCGAATATAGGCCATCTTGTGTGGGCTCCGAGGATGTGGCGAGGTGGTTTTCTTCCCGGTTTTATATCGTGCAACCAGTCAATTGCAGGAGGAAAGGAAAGCTTTATAAGGTGAGCATTAAGCTAACTTAGTTTTCATTCTGCAAGTGTGTGTGTGTGTGTGTTCTCTCATTGTGTGCATACTCTATTCATCATCCAAAGCTTCACTTGAGGGTCTCCATAGCATGGCTCCTAGCAAGAAGAACATTGTGGATTCAATAGAGGTAAGGGCAAAAATTTTGTTTGCTTCAAATACTTCTTATCATTTTGGATATGGCATGGTTTTTTTGGGATTTACTGCCACGGCATGGGCTGGTGATGATGAAAATTAAGCATGTACAAATAAAAAGTTGAAAGGGTTTTTGACCTCGTACTGCTGCTCTTGGAGATTCTGTTCGAAGTGAGTTGTTATTGCATGAATTCATTTTAATGGGGTTAGATTTTCCAACCAAGCTGGCACCGATTACGGTTTGCATAACCTATTATCTATTGTTGTAGATAGACCATTGTAACGGATTTTTCCTGATCTCGGGTCGTATTATGATGTACTATCTGCTAGCATGCATAATTTGAAGACTAGGAATTTTTTTGGGGATGGTTCTAGGTGGTTTTGGACAGCCAGTGTAGTGGGTATTGATGACAAAAGGGTTGGTATGACCGTCTAAAGTTGCTCTTGTTGCTCCTAATTGGGTGGATCTAGTTATGGCTTGGCTTGCTGAGCTTGACATTGGGAAATGATGGTGTAAATTCTTGCCAATGCTCTTCTGGTATGAGTCTTCTCAACAATTTGAGGATTGATTTGCTAGCTGGCCTTTATGGGCAGCTAGCTTGGATGGTATAAACATTTTTTTGCCTTTATCTTTATGGGTTTGTCTCCCCCACCCTCTTTGCTGAGATGAGTAGAACTTGGTACTGATAGAATGCTATGGCTAGGAATTGAAACAGTAAGTTGGTTGCATAAGCATCATATGGTTGAAGCTTGTTTTGCTAGTTAATCTATGGATCTCTCACTAATGATTCTACTGGTTTTGTTCTCTACGGATTAGTACTGGTTATAAAATATCTATTGAACATAAAAATTGAGAATTTTTTAAAAATGTTCTCTCATTGCTACTTCTGGCTTTGTTCGGAATATTTGAAGCATATGATCGGGCTGGTTGGACATGCCTAAGAATTCATTATCGGTTACTCGTATTGGGATGTACGGCCATATAGAGAGGAATGATAAGTCCTTTTCTGGTTTTTGATGATTTTAGGAGAAAACGCCAGCTAATTTGCATATTCTTCTATTGGCTTGGAAATTGCCTAATTATATCCTATTGCATGCCATGATTGGCTCGAATTACGGGTCAAAATTTAACACACCTAGCTAATTAAAAGAAATTTTGCATATATATTGGATGGGTTTGTTGTCTATACTGACTGACTAGCCAATCTTGTTGCATTATCGCACCTGGTTTTTTAAATGAGAAGAATAACACAGTGCTGTTTACAGGTACTTGAGAAGGTATGGTCTTTTAGTGGTTGGTTTTGAGAGAGAGAGAGAGAGAGAGAGAGAGAGAGAGAGAGAGAGAGGAGAGAGAGAGAGAGAGAGAGAGAGAGAGAAGAGGTGGGGCCAGGGAGAGAGAGGGGGAAGACAAGGGCCCAAGGGAGAGAGGGTGAGAGGGGGTGGGACACACACACACACACACACACACACACACAGGGGGAGAGAGAGGGGGGGGGGGGGGGGGGGGGGGGGGGGGAACAGGGGTATAGAGTGATAGGAAAAGAGAGAGGAAAAAGGGAGTGGAGGACCTTAAGGAAGGGAAGGGGGTTGGTGGAGGACAAGATGGAAGAAGAGAAGGCAGTTATAGGAGTAGATGGAGAAAGGAGGTGGAGGAGAGGGAGGATGTTGGAGGAGGAGCCTGAGGAGGAGGAGCAAGGGAATAGGAGGAAGCACTTGGGTGGTGAGAGGAGGAAGAGGAGGTAGGGACGGCAGTCCTCCAAAAAAAAAAAAGCTCACTCCAAAGCTCGCTCAAAGACCTAACTCCATGTTATCATGCTGATGGATGTGTTGCCACCATGATGTCTGGGTGGAACACTATGCTAAACACCATGGGGCAACTGATAGAAGCCCAATAGACGACTCCCGGCTTGCCAATGATTATGATTCAAATGGAGCATCAAGCCACCCAAATTGAGTTGGAGAAGTCTAGGCAAGAGATGGATCAACTCTGGGCCAAAAGATGTTGGATCTCTGCATCAAGCACAATAACAATGCACGGCTCATAGCTCCAAATCTCGCTCCATTGAGCTCGCTCAAAGACCTAACTCCATGTTATCATGCTAATTTATATGTTGCCACCATGATGTCTGGGTGGAACACTATGCTAAACACCATGGGGCAACTGATAGAATCCCAATTGCCAATGATTATGATTAAAATGGAGCATCAAGCCACCCAAATTGAGTTGGAGAAGTCTAGGCAGGAGATGGATCAACTCTGGGCCAAGATAATGGATCTCTGCATCAAGCACAATAACAATGCACGGCTCATAGCTTCCGAACAAAAAGACATAGAGGCACTGAGAAAGAACAACAAACGGTTAGCTAAGGAGAAGCAATTTTCCAAAAAAGAAAAAACTGAGCTATAGAGGAGGGCAGAAGAGAAAAAGATTGCTCTGAAATCTCTACTGGCCAATCATCACACCCTCAAACAAGCAATCACAAAGAAGTACATATACCAATTTTTGGTGGATATCGTAGATCTTGAGGGCAATCTCATGTTAGATATTGAAGTTCTACAAATCGTTTTGGAAACCATGAAATCTGATTTAGAGGAAAAATATGAAGTATATACAGAAGGCCTTGTTAATCAAGTGTTGGTTGAGGACATAAAAAACCAAGATACTAAAGATGTATAAGAAGAAAAAGAGGATGAACAAGACCAAGGGGATAACACAGGAGCTTACCACGATGATGATGAAGACAAATACAATGATCAACCCTTCTCAACTTTGAAACAAGTGGGAACTAGGTCATATAGGGTACTGCTTCAACCGGCCAAACTAGTCAGCATCACAACCAGACTCAATAGCCATATCAAAACCAATCTAGTGAAGATTAGCAATAGGACCAATCCCAAACCCATCCTAAAGAACGTGGTTTATGTGGTTCCAAAGACTTGAAAACACAACAAGTTAAGAGCAAAAGTATTCAACTAGAGTCTAGCCTAGACTCAATTGCTAGCATTGGACAAGAAGCTGAGGAAGGAGAAAGCTCTTCAATTCCAAGAATTTCTTCATGAAAAAATAGCTTACACTAACTTAGAGCGATTTCAGATGCTATTTGTGGGAGCCAGACGAATGGTCAATGATAGGAAATAGCTCAATTTCCACAATCAATAGATCTGTCAGTTGCCACCTTACCCTAGTTGTGTCAAGCTGCTGGACAAGGTACCTAAGTGTTTTCTTACAAAAGAGGATAGATAGCATGGTCAATCCACATATCAAGAACCCTTCCATAGTGGGTCTAAAGAGTCTTGGGTTACAAGTAGAAATGCTCTTGGGTGACAAACCAACTTACACATGCATGAAAGACTTTAGGATGCAAATTAAAGACATGTTGGTTCAGTTGTAGAGTGCACCACTTCCTTCTAGAGTGCCATGCCAGCAGTAGCAAGGGACCATGAACCAAGATGACCTTGGGCAAGTAGGAGAGGAATCTCAAAAGCCTCTATCACCTAGTCTACATAGCAAGGAAAATGATGTACCAAGAGAATCAAGTGGTCATGAATTTCATTGAATTTGTCCCAGATTGTCCAATGCTAATGTATGCTTTACCTTCTACTAAAGAGGTGCAACTATCAAGGTTCTTCCCAACACTATATCCAACATATCCAAAACCAAATGATCAGAAGAGCTACATTAAGATGGTCGATGAGCTAAGCATTAAGGAAAATATGAACCCCAAAAGGGCCCTTTAGGGTCAAAGATGCTTTTGGAATATACTCTCTACACCAATGAGAATGGGCTTGTGGCCATGGTCCCACTAGTTTTTGCATTTTTTTTGAATGGCTATAATGTGAGCATTTCATCTGGACTTTGAAGTGGCCTTAGCACTTTGGAGAGCCAGGGGAACCATTGCAAGATGGAGTTCTTGAAATACCTTGTTTCCTCCTCCCACTCCAGTACCCCAATTGCTCTTCTTTTGCACTTCCTCACCAGGTCCCCTAAGATGCCCCCAAGACATAAGTTGGACCAGTTTGGGGCAAGAAGTTTGTCGTGAATCTCAGTCCCTTTACATTTTCCACCTTTTGATTCAGGCTTTGTTGTAACTAACATGTTATTAATCATGATTGCCCACACTTGGTCATGTTTAGCCATTGAGACCATAAATTTGGCACATAGGGCCACAACATGAACAGCTTGGTTGATAATTCCAAGACCTCCCTAGTCAACTAGACGAGCGACCAACTCCCATTTTTCCCACTGCCATGGCCAGGAGGTTTTTGTGTTGTTTTTCCATAGAAATCTTTTGATTGGTTTTAAGAACTCTCTCCAATTGCACTCAGTCATCTTGAGAAGAGGGCTCGTGAAGGCAATGTAGGGGAGCATAAATGAGTTTATTACTTTAATTCGTCTCGTGAGGGGGAGAAGAGTATACTCCCACCTTCTCATCATTTTTGTTGTTAAAAAATATAAAGACATCTGTAAATTATTAGATTTTCTAATGTAAAATATTGAGATTTTTTAACAAATCAAAGTTAAGGCCTGGAAAATTAAGGTCAGATTAGTGTATCTAAATTATTAATTTTTTTAATATATCAAAGTTATGACTTGGAAACTTAAGCTGAAATGAAAATCTCACTAGGTTTTCCATTTTCAACCTGCAAATTCTAACCTAGAGCTTTGCAAGTTTTCTCGAACCATCATCGCCTTGGGGATGGAGCGGTACGTATATCCTCCTCGTCTCTATCTACCATGGGGTGGGATGGATGGGATCAATGGTCCTCGTGCAATGGCATAGATCTATAAAAATTAATCTCGAGATAAAAACTAATCTCTGAATCCCAAATTAATCTCAAAATCATGAGATTAATTTTTATCCCAAGAGTAACATTTTTGAAATTATAACCACACGACTCCGCATCTAAAATAACATACGCATGTGGGCATAATAGCTAGGCGACGATTCAAATCGTGGGTGCAAAGGAAGGGGCATCCCGACAACCCCCCCCCCCCCCCCGCCCCCCCCAAACCCAAAAAAAAAAAAAATTCCTTCTTCATCCTCCTCCTCCTCCTCCTCCTCCGTAGATAAGCATGAGGGTGTTGTCTTGAATCTAAGTTTAGAATTCACTTGAGATCCTTATAATCCATTTTTTTTAATGAACTCTTCAATCAATAAGAATGTTGTGCCTCGATCCAAACCTCCAAGTGCATCATACTTGTTTTACGTGTACATCTAGATAATGGGATACATGACTATTCAATCCCTTTGTATAGTTTAAAGTAATCACGTAACGTTGTGCTCTTAGAACACATATACCAAAGCATTTCTTAAATTCCTCAAACATTGCTGTCTACACCCAAGATTACATGATCCCAAGGTCCAAGTCTAGGATATATGTCTAGTCCAGTGTTAGAAAAAAACCGGGTCTAGTGTATTTTAACCGATTGAAATTATAAAATCCCGGTTAGATTTTGAGCTTGCCTTTAAGAAAACCAGCAAATTTACACAAGTTTTAGTGTAATTATCAGCAAAAGCTTCAAATTTTGTCTTGAAAACCGGGAGAATTTCAAGTTTCCCCTTATTTTGATCCGTTAGGCAAAATGTATTTTTCTAGCTTTGGTCTTGTCTACACCCAAGATTACATGATACCAAGGTCCAAGTCTAGGATATATTTCTTGCCCATAAACAATGACCATAAACAAGTCTAGGATATCCATTCTATATTATACATAATGCAGCTTAAAAATTTCAAGCAAGAAGAAGCCTCCACTTGTCATGCATTGGTTCACTTCACAAAAATCTAAACTAAACATCAATACTTCAATATCAATCAATACTATATATAATGGAGCTTAAAAATTTAGAGGAAGGAGAGGGTCTCTACTTGTCACTCATTGGTTCATTTAAAAGAGAACCTTGCAAAACATTTAATCTAAAGCGAAATTGAAGGGTAAGATTTAAAATGTTAAAGTGAAGGATAAGTTTGTATGAAATGAAGTTGACAAGTTGACAATGCAAAGTGAAAAGACTTTCTATTTTAAATAGAATAGGGTAAGATTTAAAATGTGAAAGTGAAACGTCAGTGTTTTTAAGAAATGAAAACCTTTTGACAATGTAAAGT
>NW_028221442.1:15000-50282 GCF_014529385.1 Adiantum capillus-veneris
CTATTATCATGCTTGTGCACAAAACATAGATAGAGATGCAAATGAGGCAATTAGAGAGCAACATAGATGGAATGGTCAATCAACTTCTTGATATTAAAAGAAAGCCAACTCATCTCTTTGAAACTTGAAGCTCTCGTAGGGTTTATTGGAAACTATGAGCCATAATCTTTTCACAACTCCACTCTTAAACATGAAAAGTTTTATGATAACATAGTGAAGCAGTTTTGGGCCTTCGTATTTTAAAACTCGATGACTTACCCAATTTGTACTTTTGGACTTGGTGGAAAGTAAGAGAGTGGAGCAAATACATTGAATCGAATTGTGTTTCCATTGTTGAAATCGATTCTAAAACCCACTCCATCTTTTCACACCATGCTAACTTATCTGATCTACATAATCAAACTTGGTAGCATTTCTAGACAAAGATAGACGAAAAGGAGGACTCTCTCTCTCTCTCTCTCTCTCTCTCTCTCTCTCTCTCTCTCTCTCACAATAGAAGTAGAGCACTCCTAAGTTTGTTGAGCAAGGGCTAGCACCTCATAAAAATTCTTGTGAAAAATAATGTCTATGAGAAGCTCCCAAGCTTGGTATCAAAGAATAATTTGCGGCATTTTACATATATTCATGTTTGTTAGAATCTATCAAGAGATCGCATCATGCATCACTTTTGGAAATGTGAGAGAGTATACATGTAGAAAAAGAGTATTGATAGTGTTCCACTTGGAATAGAAGATAGCCCTATGAGAATAGAGGTGATATTTGTGGTATTTTACATAGATTCATGTTTGTTAGAATCTATCAAGAGATTGCATCATGCATTACTTTTAGAAATGCGATAGACTATACATGTAGGAAGAGACTATTGATAGTGTTCCACTTGAAAGAGAAGATAGCCCTTTGAGAATAGAGGTGTTGTTTCTTTGACCGCAGCAACGCGCGGGTCACATACTAGTATGTATACAATGGAGCTGAAGAGGGAGAGGGCATCCATGTGTCACACAACACAACGTTGAGTTCCAAGAAAACCTTACAAAACTTCTAATATAAAATGCAAAAGTGAAAGGTAGGATGATTGTAGGAAATGAAAAAACGTTTGGCAATGTGAGTTCCCTTTTTTTTTTTGAAGGAAAGGGTTGCCGACGAGAGCTACCTCAGTCAGTTGAAGCATTCGACCTTCGTGACTCGGTTCATGGATTCGAATGTAGCTGAGTGGTGCTCGAAGGCGCATTTGTGTCGATGAAAGTTAGCTCATTTGGTTGAAGCATTTGGCCTTCATGACCAGTCCAAATGAATTTGAGTGATATCCAAAGGCACATTTGTTGCTTACGAGCAGGAATGCTCATACTTTATCCCTTTGGCAATGTGAGTTCTGTTTTTTTTTTCTAAGGAAAGGGTTGCTGACCATAGCTAGCTCAATCAGTTGAAACATTCGACCTTCGTGACTCGGGTCATGGCTTCGAACGCATCTGAGTGGTGCTCGAAGGCGCATTTGTGTCGATGAAAGTTAGCTCATTTGGTTGAAGCATTTGGCCTTCGTGACCAGGGTCATGGGTCCAAATGAATATGAGTGATATCCAAAGGCACATTTGTTGCTTCCGAGCGGGAATGCTCGTACTTCACCCCTTTGGCAATGTGAGTTCTGTTTTTTTTTTTAAAGGAAAGGGTTGCTGACGAGAGCTAGCTCAATCAGTTGAAGCATTCGACCTTCGTGACTCGGGTCATGGATTTGAATGCATCTGAGTGGTGCTCGAAGGCGCATTTGTGTCGATGAAAGTTAGCTCATTTGGTCCAAGCATTTGGCCTTCGTGACCAGGGTCATGGGTCCAAATGAATCTGAGTGATATCCAAAGGCACATTTGTTGCTTACGAGCAGGAATGCTCGTACTTTACCCCTTTGGCAATGTGAGTTCTGTTTTTTTTTTTAAAGGAAAGGGTTGCCGACGAGAGCTAGCTCAATCAGTTGAAGCATTCGACCTTCGTGACTCGGGTCATGGATTCAAATGCAGCTGAGTGGTGCTCGAAGGCGCATTTGTGTCGATGAAAGTTAACTCATTTGGTTGAAGCATTTGGCCTTCGTGACCAGGGTCATGGGTCCAAATGAATCTGAGTGACATCCAAAGGCACATTTGTTGCTTACGAGCTGGAATGCTCGTACTTTACCCAAAAAAAAAAAAAAGGTAAACCCTTTGGCAATGAAAAGTCAAAACACTTTCTACTCCACATAAGATAATTGTACCAATCTAACTGCACATAACAAAAAATAAGGGAATTTTGATGGAGATTTTTTTATTTAACGAAGATCTGATTTTTGATGGTATATTTGGCTGTCTTTTGAAGGGACTTTTTCTTAGATCAATATTGATATTTTTTTTAAAAATGAAGCTGAGTGATACGAGAAGGCACATTTGTAGCTTACAAACGGGAATGCTTGTATTTTAGCCAAAATAAAATAAAATAAAGGGAAACCTTTTGGCAATGAAAGTCAATTGACTTTCTACTCCACATAAGATAATTGTACCAATCTAAGTGCATATAACAAAAAAATAAGGCAATTTTGATGGAGATTTTGCTGTTTAATGAAGATAAATTTGTGATGATATATTTGGCTGCCTTCTCAAGGGGCTTTTTTTAGATCAATATTGATATTTTTTTATTAAAAAATGCAAGTTCACATTTAATATGTTTAAAAATAGCTATAAAAAGACATTCTCTATCTTAAATTGCTTGAAAATTGTTGAACATTAAGCACCTCCATTGTTGTCTCTCCTCCTCCAAGTTGTCTTCTACTATAATGAGTATGTGTACGTACATGCATGTACATAACAAAGACACTAATAAAAACTCGAACGTTGAGTATGATTCTACAAAGAGAGGCCTTAAGGCAGTTCACACAAGTGGATGCGCTCCTGTCAAATATGGACTACCCACAAACCTCCTCTCCTTGCCAACTCTCTCTCTCTCTCTCTCTCTCTCTCTCTCTCTCTCTTGCGATATGCTTGAGTTGCATCTAGACTCTAGATCTAACCTTAGAAGAAAATTTGGATCACCATTCTACTACATTTGGACAATAAAAGGAATTTTTAATCCTCTCTCTCTCTCTCTCTCTCTCTCTCACACACACACACACACACACACACAACAGCAACAACAACAAGAGGTTGATTTGTATTACTTGAAAGCAACTTTGACGGCCATGCCAAGGACTGTCGGATACACTATCTCCAAATGGATACACCACGATTCTTGACATCCCTCCCTCTTGAAACTAACACCAAGACAGGATTCCTCCTGCTCTTTGATGCCAACTCAAGGGGGCGATAACATTCTCTTTGTCTCATATGGAACCCTTAAGCCTGAAATATCTTTCCTTATCATTTCAAAACTTTCCAATTGAAGCCAACATACTAATTGAACTTAAACTTTCGATGGTCAACTAGTGCGAGTTCTCTAATTCACCCTTGGTTCAAGGACACTGACGCTTTTTTCTCGGTTATAACCAAGCATAACTGGCATCACTGTGCTCCCCTAAGATGAGTGGTATTTACTTACTATGCGAGTCCCTCATCCCCAAGTTTAATCCCCACTTTATAGATCAAAATCCCTTTCCCCGTTCTTGACTTAATTTAATGGACAACATAAAATTGGGTTCAACTTTCCGGCCAACAAATTACCCTCCAGAATCCACCCTCCCACCAAACCGTTTGGTAAATGCACATTTCAAAGTTAATACTATGATACTAGAAAAACATTATTCCAAACATGTCAATCTAAGAATACATTTCAAGCATTTGAAAGTAGCATGCAAACTATTGCATACCCTTGCAAGTGTGTATTTATCAGGTTGTTCCCACCTTTTTTTATAACTTTTTGCTTTCTTTTTCTTTAGTATTAGTAAAATTATCTAATTATATTTCAATCAATCACATATACTTCTCTAGAATATATCTATCCTCGTCCCAGAACTCGAGTATCATGTCTCCTCAGCCACGTATGGAGACGACGTCTTTACACAATTTTCAATTCTTATTTTTCTTTATTTTGTTTGAAAAAGACTTACCTTAAGTTACTTTTAGATAAATATTTCAAGAAGCATAGCAAAGGTCCGGCTGATGAGGACAATTGCGGAATAAACCATTTAGGTTCCTAACCTTTCCAAGGTTCCTTTTTACCAAAAATTTATAAGAGTTCCTTAATTAAATCACATTCTCCTCCTTTATCCAATCCCTTCTTGGAATCCCTTTTTCCTTCCTCCTTTTCTCGTCAACATTAGGCCTACTCGGAGTAGGCCGATTTCTAGACGCATCCGCATGTCTCACCACCCGACCTAGACACACTCCCATCCAATCCCAATTCCAAGGCATTGAATGAACCCTAGCTCAAAATCTAGACCAACAATTATCAGTCCTAGCCAGAAAGGACCATCCCCGTTGCAACCCACAGGTAAACTCCTCCACCCGTCTTTTTCCAAACATGTAAGACAAGTTTCACACTTAAAACTTTTATGTTATGTTAGATTTATCCACGTCAAATCTTTTCGATAAAGTTTTAATTGTAGTTGAAATTTAGAGTGAGTTCCTTGAGTTCTAATCCCAACGTTCTTATTTCCTTTTAATGTCTACTCAAACAAGACCTTAAGAAATACAACGAGTCTTTTGACAGTTTAAGGTTTTGTCTCGATGTAAGTTTCAAGTTAACCTCGTCTTGGGTGAATCCCATTTGTTTCGTTTGCATCACTTTCCATCCATGGGGCATCTCCATGGAAGCGATGGGATTTCTATGTTCAAACACCACGGTCATTACTTTCATGAAGCTATCCCGTTACTCCCCCATATCGTAATTGCAAAACATATTTGAAAGAATACAAACTTGAAAAGAACAATGCATATGCTCTTTATGAAGATCTTTGCTTTAGTGTGGACCATGAATTGCAAACATAGAACTTTAGATTGCACCAACTTGCAATCGTAAACGTCTTTTGAGTGATTATGCAAGAGTCAATGCTTGATTGTGTAAGAGTAGAATCATTCAATGAATGATAGTAGAAAAGTAAAATGCAAAGTTCATAAAAGTGGGTATGCTAGTGTAGTGAAAATGCTCATGCAATTGAATATGAATGGTTAACAAATCCTTATTTGAGATGGGATTTAGGTATATCTGGCTTTTCAAGTCCACACTTTTTATGCATCTTATTTTTCCTCCAAATCATCCTTTTTCTAGGGGCAACATACCTAGTACTTTGATAGGAATTGTAAACATAGATTGGTAAGACTTTTTTTCGGGTCGTCTAGTTTTTGAGTTCATACTATTGATGATCTTTATTTTAAAGACGTCTCTTTTTGTAATGATTCACTCTCTGTCATCATAACCCAAAGCCTCTAGCATTGCTTTCCCTAGTTTGGATCAAAAAAGGGTTTGTTAGATTGTTGTCCTCCTAGGGCATATCTAAGGTTTAAGTAGATAAAGTAAGTTTGGAAGGTTTCAATCAAGCCGATTTTTGTAGGTCAGCTAGAATTTCCTTGATTGGGGGCAAAATTCTAGTTTATAATCATTAGGAAGAGGATGGGGTGCAGGAAGGCCTCTTTATTTGCCATGAGCTTATGGAGGTGATTAGCATTTTGATGAATAGGTGTACGCCATGTGTGCAAGAATGGTGGGTGTGTAAGAGTGGTCAAAGGATACACTTTTCTCCCCAAAAAGAAAGTGGACAATTTTATGATTTTTGGCCTTCCATAAATCCCACATATGATCTCCGATTTGAGCGGAGATCATAGATCTATACGTTGAGCTCTTTCCATAGATATACTACATGATATGGTTTTACACGCTAGATTTTAAATTCCATTTTGGGGGGAAACTTTGAATTCAAATAAACTAACCGTTTTGCCTATTTGATACTAAAGGTTTGATTTCCTTAAACTGCCAAATAAAGAGGCCCTCCTACACCCCATTCTCTTTCTAATGAAAGCCTATTTAAAGGCTCTTTTGTTTTCAATAAAATAGTAGTCGTGAGTGCTTCTTGTTGTGAGTACTCAGTGCTGCAAATTCCATGGAGATCATGTATGTGTGTGTGTGTGTGTGTGTGTGTGTGTAGCTTACTCTAATCCAACAGTGGAATGACCTTTCCAATGGACCAAAACCTCCTAAATCATTTTGTGTAGCATCTTCACCTCCTTCATGTCTAAAATTTTCTATAGCTCCATCCTCATACTCTCTCGTAGTCTCGAGAATGGGGAATTGTCGATTCTGATCATTAGCATCCAAGGCAACATAAACATTGGCTTGTTCATCTATACTGAAACAAGGTTTACTATTGCTGATCTAGATGGGTTAACAGTTGGCCCATGAAATGAGTTGTAGGGGGAGTTCTTGCTTGGGTTTGGTTTCTGCCCCTGGGTCTAAGGTTATTGAGTTTTTCCCCCTTTATTGGGGAGATTCTTGAAGTTAACATGGGGGCCAAATAACTAGGGTCATTTCCTTGAGGGCATTCAGCCTTCTTATGACCAAATTACAGGCACTTGTAGCACTAAATTTGCCTTCCACTTTGAGTGACTAGAAGAGCATTCATATGAACAAAATGCAATGGAGACTGGGGTTGGGGACAACTGGCTTTGGTATAAATGGCACTTTGGGTGCTTGGGAGGGCAAATTGGGGTAGGAAGGGAGATCATGCTTCCTACTTGTTGTAGTACCTCCCTTAAAAATACTTTTTTGTGTTTTGACTTGGCCCGGATTAGAACATCTGCCACTGAGAAAGGTCAAAGGGATTCTACTTCAGGAGCCAAATCTTCTCCAAGCCCAAGGCTGAAACGTCTTAACTTTTGTTCCTCTGTCATGAGAGGAGCATACCTTGAAAGTCCGACAAACTCTTCAAAGTAAGCTTCAACAAACCTTTTACCCAGCTTGCAAGAAAGAAACTCGTTCATCTTAGTGGTGGAGTAGTCTTGGGGAAGATATCTCTCCTTGAGATGATGCTTTAACTCATCCCAGCTTTGGGTCACCTATTCTACTTGGCGATATTGGTGATTGAGCTTCCACCATGTTTTTGTTGGTCCTTCTAGATTAGCTCTCCTCATTATTCCCTAAGCAGATGCATTGTAGTCGGCAATAGAAAAGTAATCATCCATTTGAACTATTCATTATTCTAGTTGAGTAGACACATCATCACCCATGCCTAAAAATAAATGTGGCTGCACAGATTTGAGTAGGACCTTCAGATACTTATTATGTCCAAAATCCTCTATGAGTGTCATAGCAAGCGGCTCTGATTTGGTACACAGACAACTTGAGGTGCTGGTGGCACTCGTATATCAGGAAGCACCAAATCTAAAGTGTTAGCTACAGATGAGTCGTGAGCATCTCTATTTCTTGGTAGTTTACGTGGCATATTTTATGGTTGTGGCAAAAAAACCACTTCCTCTCAATGCTAGATTCATAAATCTCACAAGTATACAAGGGTCTTAAAAAGACATTTCAAAAGATGCATTCTCTTTATCACGTCCAAAACTACATTTGAAGAAATAATTAACAATTTAAAAAACACTTCTTTAGCATTTTGTAAATGCTAAGTTCTTCAATTTCATGCTTTTGAGAGGTCTGTCTTTAAAATCCTAGGGCTAACAATGATGAAAAATACAATACTATAGACTTTAATAAAATTTAGCAGGAGTTTTTTTTTTAAATATATCTTGACATCTTTTTTTTGGATTCAAAGATTGGTGATTCCTTCGTGGATTGATTTAAGTTGATGAAATAATTGAATAGACCTTTCTTAAGTCTTTTGACTGATTGATTAACCTTAACTACTCTTAGAGGAGCTTTGTCCATTCTACCTTTTACTTGTATTTTGTTCCCTTTAATTGTATGCAAATGTTACATTCCTTTGATTGCAATAATTTGATTTATTTTTTTTTGTTAACCACTCCATCCTTAAAATTTCTTAATATATATATAGTTTTTCCATCTTGCATACAAAATTGAATGAGAACTAGAATGACCTTTAAGTTGAAAGGAAGGTTTATGCCTCCTTGTCTATGAAAATAGTGGACTTACTAGCCTAATGATGCTCTCAACTCCTTATCCATGGAGCAAGCCTCGAGTTGCAGCCTCTTAATAAAGAAATTAGATTTGAACTTATCTTGAACAATATTCTTTTCTTTTTTGTTTCTTTGTTCCTTAGAAATATTAATTTCCAAAATGGTCTTACTAACTTTGATTTTTGTTACAAAAATTTGATACCAAAGCTCATTGGACCGAGTACTTTCAAGGAAGCTTCTCTTGCTCTACACGGCACTAAAACTTGTTCACCATTTGCGTTTTGAAAAGAAACAGACCCTTTTGCAAGAAAGATGAGGTGGACAAAATGTTCTAGCATGGTTTTCGTTTTCTTTTGAGAGATGTTACATCCATTTTCTCTTTGCACAACTCCAAGAACTTCTCAACAGTTCCGTAGCATTCTCTACTTTACATTTTCCCTTGCACAATTCTAAGAACTTATTCTTCTCAAGACTTTCCTGGCATTTTCTTTGTCAATCCCTCACTCTCTTCCTACAAAAGCTCTACTAAAATCTTTATTTGGCCAAGGATAGAAACTTTGTTTTAATACCACTTGTGAGGGCCATGCCAAGGACCGTCGGCTACACCATCTCCAAATAGATACACCACGATTCTTGACATCCCTCCCACCTAAGACTAACACCAAGACAGGACTCCTCTTGCTCTTTAATGTCAACTCAAAAGGGTGATAGCATTCTCTTTTTCTCATATGGAACCCTTAGCCCCAAAATATCTTTCCTTATCAATTCAAAACTTTCCAATCAAATCCATCAGACTAATTGAACTCAGACTTTCCAAGGTCAATTGGTGAGAGTTCTCTAATTCACCATTGGTTCAAGGACACTAACGTTTTTTTCTTGATTATGATCGAGCACAGTCGTCAGTGCGTTCCCCTAAGATGAGTGTATTTACTAACTACATGAGTCCCTCATTCCCAATTTTAATCCCCACTCCATAGATCGGAATCCCTTTCCCCGTTCTTGACTTAATTTAATGGACAGCATAAAATTGGATTCAACTTTTTAGCCAACAAATTTACCCTCTAGAATCCACCCTCCCACTGAACTGTTTGGTAATTGAACCTTTCCAAGGTAGTACTATGATACTAGGAAAACAATATTCAAGACATGACAACCTAAGGATACATTTCAAGCATTTGAAAGCAGCATGCAAACTGTTGCATGCCCTTACAAGTGTGCATTTATCAAGTCGTTCCCACCTCTTTCCTATTTAGAATGTTTTACTTTATTTTTCCTTTATTATTCACAAATACTTCTACATGCATATCCCTATCCTCGTCCCAGGACTCGGATATCATGTCTCCTCCGCCACGTATGGAGACGACATATTTACACAATTTTCAATTATTATTTTTATTCATCTTGTTTGGAAAAGGCTTACAAATGTAATCTACCTTAAGTTCATTTTAGATATATGTGTTGAGAAGCAGAGAAAAGGTCCAGTTGATGAGGACATTTGTGGAATAGTGCATTTAGGTTCCTAGCTTTTCCAAGGTTACTTTTTACCAAATAATTGCAAGAGTTCTTTAATTAAATCACATCTTATTCCTTATCCTATCCCTTCTTGCAATCCCTTTTCCGTCCTCCTTTTCTTGTCGACATCAGGCCTACCTAGACTAGATCAATTTCCAGATGCATATGCGGGTCTCACCACCTCACCTAGACACACTCCCATCCAATCCCAATTCCAGGGCATTGAATGAACCGGAGCTCAAAATGTAGACCAATGATTATGAAACCTAGCTAGAAAGTACCATCCCCCATTGCATCCCACAGGTAAACACCTACGCGCATCTTTTTCCAAACATGTAAGACAAGTTTTACACTTAAACTTCTATGCTATGTCAGGGCTATCCACATCAAATCTTTTTGGTAGGTTTTAATCTTAGTTGAAATTTCGAGTGAGTTCCTTGAGTTACAATCCCTTAGTTCCTATTTTCTTTTAATGTCTACTCAAACAAGACCTTAAGAAATACAACGAGTCTTTTGGAAGTTTAAGGTTTCGTCTTTACATAAGTTTCAAGTTAACCCCGTCTTGGGTGAATCTTATTTGTTTTTTTTTGCATCACTTGCCATACATGGGGCATCTCCATCGAAGCGATGGGAGTTTTATGTTCAAGCAGCACGATCGTTATGTCCGTGAAGCTATCCTCTTACTCCCCCCATATTGTAATTGCAAAACAAATTTGAAAGAATACAAACTTGAAAAGAACAATGCATATCATCTTTGCTTTAGTGTGGACCATGAATTGCAAACAAAGACCTTTAGATTGCACCAACTTGCAATTGTAAACGTCTTTTGAGTGATTATGCAAGAGCCAATGCTTGATTGTGTAAGAGTAGAATCATTCAATGAATGATAGTATAAAAGTAAAATGCAAAGTTCCTAAGAGTGGGTATGCTAGTGTAGTGAACATGCTCATGCAATTGATTATGAATGGTTAACAAATCCTTCTTTGAGATGGGATCTAGGCATACTCCGCTAATGTAAAGAAGATTGATTTTGTAGCTAGGAGTGGCGTAAGGATTTGGGGATTAATTCCAATTGACAAGAGAGAGGAAGGATAACCCTACTTGGAATTGGATCCTTCTTCAAAAGAAAAATCCTTTGATTATGATAAAATTACCCTTCAAAGCTCAACTCCTCTTGAGAGAATTAGGTACTAACCCCAAAAATAATCTCACACACATACTATGTAGAGAGGGAAGATGAATGCATAAACAAGAAAAATTTATGAGTCTTTAATGAGAGTATTACAATGTCTCTCTTATAAAAACAAAGTTAGTTCCAAAAATAGTTCCATTACTTAGCTATCTTTGATTTATAGCATTTACCTTTATAAGAGTAATTTAATTAAGAGAATAAAAGTAAGTTAAAAATCAATAAAAAGGTTTATGCAAGGATTAAGGGATAATTAAAGATATTAGTCACCAATCTTTATGCATATAATCTAAATAAATATGATCTCTAGTCATATATGGTTAAAGTGAGTGCTTTCCACTCTCTCTATGCCATATTAGTCTGGTAATCTATAGAACATGAAATAGCATCGTGGTTAGTTGTTTGCATGGCTAGTTATGATTAGTGATGAACCATTGTTAGAAAGAAAAAGAACAAAATTAAGAAGTTGTTCTTCTTCCCAAGAAAACGAAGAAAAGTCTTGCTCGTAAGAGCTTAAGCATGAATTTGTAATGGAAAAGGCCTATGAACATTGAGAATAGTGGGAATTAAGGGAACTATAGTGAGCATTTTATGAGACTACTTTGAGAACAATAGAGGGTGAGATTAATTAGTGCTAGCAACATGAGACTTTTATACTTAATTAACTTGGCATGAACAATACTTTTGCAAGATAGAGAATTAGAAAACTTGACAACAATTGAGGATCGGATTTATGTGGAGTCGGTACCCCCTCCAAAAGGCTTGTGTATTATAATTTCTCCATAAACAGAGACTTGGTACAATACAAGCTTTATGTTCCTTGAGACCTTGATGGTGCAATGGAGATAGAGAGATTCATGCATCACAATTATGCCCATGATTAGCTAATTGAAATCATTAACTTGTCCCCAAGCTCATTCCCAAGACCTCAAACACCTTCAAAGGTGGAGAGACCTAGCGGGGAATGAGGGTAGGGAAGAAGAAGGAGAAACATTCATATGAGAAATAAATAGTTCCTCACTTATCATCACTCTTCTTGCTTATCATATCATAATAGCAAAGTTATGAAGATGGAAGCTTTAGCATTGAATCATGGCTCTTGGTTAGATTTGCATTCCATAGCCAAGAGTATTGGTGTAGGTTCTCAACTTCACAAAACTAGCTTGGAGAAGAAGATGGAGTTCTTTCACTTAGTACTTCACACAATGAGCATGTGTGTGTGTGTGGTGTGTGTGTGTGTGTGTGTGTGTGTGTGGTGTGGTGTGTGTGTGTGTGTATGAGAGAGAGAAGAGAGAGAGAGAGAGAGAGAGTATACCCCTCAAGCTAGCCCCCTAGTTTCTTGGGTCGACCCCCTCTTTTTGGCCTTGCTTGAAGCTCATTGGCTCTCTTAATCTTAGCCAATCACAAGCCTAGATCATAAACTAGCAATAGGGTAGTCTTCGGACAAGTGTCCCCCCTTCCTTAGAGAGAGAGAGAGATTCTAAATGCTCATTGGGCCTAGCCAATAGGATTCAAGCACCCATGGCTGGCATAAGCATAGGGAGAACCAACATGTGTCTTTGTCCCCTTGAGGAAGGGGTGCCCTTTGGGTGAGTGAGAGGTTGAGTCAAACATTCCCCTAGCTTTGGGGATCACCCTCTCCTTTGATATGAAGAGGTTGCCATTTGGTGTGCCTTAATAGTATTTTTTACAGGAATAAAGTGTGTTTTCTTGCTAAATCTATTGACTATTGTACATGTTCTCGTATTCCCATGGATAGACTTGGATAATCCAAAGATAAAATCCATGGATATACTCTCCCATGGTGAATAAGGGATTGGCGATGGCTAGAGTAATCCAAGTTGCTTCCCTCTATCATACTTGGTCTTTTGCATACCACACATTTTTAAATATACTCTTGTATGTCTACTTTATGTAGGTCAATAGAAGTACGTCTCTACTACTCAAAGAGTAGGCTGAATGTCTCTATGCCCACATAGGGAGGATCATGGGATTCATACATGACTTTCTCACGAAGGGAGCGGGTAACACAGCTTATTTCCATGGAGAGATAACCATCATGCAAGGTTAATGGTTCCTCTTTCTTCCCTAAGGCAAGTGCTGACATTATGTATTTAAAATTAGGGTCAATAGCGTACTCATCTATCATAGAAGATAGATCATTGTGAGTTGCTGTAGACATTGCATTGACTCTTGGTCGTTGTGAAAGTGCATCAGCCACTTGATTATGTTTACCAGTTTTGTGAGAAATATGAAAATAGAATTGCAAAAGAAAATTTTCCCACCTCACTTGTTTGTCGAAAAGCTTGGTTTGCGTCATGAAGTACTTGAGACTTTGGTGGTCCGTTCGCAAAATAAATGGATTCTCCAATAGATAGTGCTTCCATAGCTTTAGGGCATGTAGAGCAGCTAAAATCTTTTTTCATATATGCCCAAAACCCATTCATTGGTATTAAGCCTTCATCTCTCATATGCTATGGCATGCCCTTCTTGAAAAAATATTGCTCCATGGCAATCACCACAAGCATCACATTGGACCTCAAATGGTTTTGAGAGATCTGAAAGCAAAAGCACTGGTTGGGAGATAAGCTTCTCTTTGAGATTTTCAAAAGCATTTTTTCTTTAGCAGTCCATGAGTACTTAACATTCTTTTTGTTAAGTCATGTAATGGTCCTGCTATTTGAAATTTTTTTGCTATGAAGCTTCTATAGTATGCAACATACCAATAAAGCTTCTTAGCTCATGTAGATTCCTTGGGTTAGGCCATGCTTTTATTACCTCCAACTTTGATGGATCCATACGGCTACCATCTTGAGAGATAATATGACCTAAGTATTGAATCTCTTGAAGGAAAAAATCACTCTTCTTTTGATTGATAAAAAGCTTGTTCTCCCTCAAATCTTGAAAGATCACCTGGAGATGTTGCTTGTGCTCCTCCAAGTACTTAAAGTAGATGATGATATCATCAAAGAACACTCTAGTGAATTTGTGGTATGGGCTAAATATTTTCTCCATTAAACGATTGAACGTGGCTAGATCATTTGTCAAACCAAAATGCATGACTAGATATTCATAAAGACCAAACGTTGTAACAATACGCGATCTTATGATATCTTCATTCACCATCCTTATTTGATGATATCCACTTTTAAGGTCAATCCTACTGAAGTAGGTAGAGCCTTGTAGCTTATCAAACGACCTTCGACCCATGGTATGGGATATTTTGTTTTTATAGTGATATGGTTTAGCACTCGATAGTCCACACACATGCGGTATGTACCATCTTTCTTTTGCACTAAAAGGACTGGAGAACAAAAAGGAGAGGAGCTAGGCCTCACCATCCCTTTGTCTACCAATTCTTGTACTTGCCTCATGATCTCCTCTTGTTGAGCTTGAGAAACTCGATAACGAGGTTTCTTAGGTGGTGAGCTTCCTATAGGAGCTCAATTCGATGGTCATCATCTCCTCGTTTTGGAGGTAAGTCCATAAGGATATCATCGATAAAAACATCTTGGAATCCATTTAGAAAATTAGAAAAGTATAACTCTTCTTGATTCCTACCATTTTCATTTGATAAAACATTAGAACCTTTTATGGATTGTTTGACAAAAATCATGTACACAAAAGCTGAGCTTTTCATTGATTTGTCAAAAGTAGGAGAATTTACAAGGGGTATGGTACGACCAGGATCATTAGCATATATGTACATGTTCTTTTCCATGTACTTGAAATACAACCTTCTTTCAGGGAACTTTACATTAACAGCCATATGGTCAAACCATGGTGCCCCTAGGATGACATATTCTTCATATTTGAGAGGAGAGATGAAGAAAGCTTCTTTTTCAACATAGCCTTGGACATGAAGCCTCAATTTTCCAATCAAAGGAGTAATTTCATTTTCTTGCCCCTTGAAGCTCATCAGCTACAACAACATCTCCCATCTCATGAGCTTGAATGCCTAACTTGGTGGCCAGCTTCGTTGATATGAAATTGTGAGTAAACCAAGGTCAAACAAGATGAAGCATCATGCTCCCTTACCTTTCCCTAAGCATAGAGAGAGGTGATCTTTGCAATGAGCATCCTCTTTGGAGCTTCAACCGTGGAAGCTCTAGGAGTCTCATTGCAGGAATTTCTCTTGGGGCAAGATCGATATCCATGTCCTTGCTCCCCACACTTACAGAATTTATGGTCCTTAAGAAAAGCTTATAGCTCTTCAGAAGAGAGTTTATTTTTACCTTTGTAAACTCCCTTCTCCTTGAATCGATTGTTGTTGTTGGAATTGCCTTTTGGAAAGAGTTTTGGACATTGTTCTTCCCCCTTTCTATCATTTCAATCTTTGTTTTCCATGGGCTTGCATTCCTTTTAGCCCCTTGTTGGAAATTGATGGGCGAACCAACCATAGTGTGGTGGATTACTTTGGTGATAGTAGCAGGCCGTTATGAGTTGACATACTCGGCCATTTCTTTAGGTAATCCAGCACATGATTGTTGCTTTTGCTGGACAAATTCTATTTTTCAAAGACAATAGCCTTGAGATGTAAATCCCAAAACTTGTCAACATATTTATGGATAGACTCATTGGAGAGCAACTTCAAACTCCGCCATTCACTAAGCACTTTGTCCTTTGCATCGCTTGCAAGGAATTTCTTCATGATGGAAACTTGTAGAGTTTTCCATGCCTTTGGGGCTTCACCGTTGCCACGAAGGCTAGCCCGTCATTGACGAGCAGATTTATGGAAGTGCATAGCTACATGGAGTAGCTTGGAGGACTTCGTGAAGCCCTCGTCTTCAGAGAATGCATCGAATTGCTAGATGAAGGCCAATACTTTGTCAGTAGCACCAAAGGTGCCATCATAGGCGAGAAAAGAGACAGTATTTTCTCCCTCTTTGAACTTCTTAAGTTTTGGGACCTTCTCCAAGCAGGGTAGGATTTTGCAATGTCCTCTTCTCTTGTATTCTCTAGGAGAATAACCACTGCTTTCGTCGAAAGAGAAGGAAGGTGAAGAAGAAGGAGAAGAGGGTGACCTCTTTCTTGCCTTTTTCTTCCTTTCCTTCCTCTCTTCCCTTTTGGAGCGACAAGGAGAAGGACTATAGGTTGATCTTTTCCCTTGGAGGAGTTGGCGATTGTCTAAACCGTCGTCTTTGTGGAGACACATCTTTAGAGGAACTTAGTGATTCACTTCTTTCTCGTTCTTTGGATTCCTCCTCTCTTATGGGGAGAGTCTTCTTCTCGGAGTCTCATCAAGAGGCTTCTTAAGCTCTCTCTCTCTCTCTTGGAGAGGTAGGGAAATCCCATAAGCACGAAGTTGTTGGATAAGTTGTCTTGCAAATCAGGGTTTCCCATAGCTTGTTGCAACCTAGTAACAAGATAGTTAACAAACATGGGTGCATCATCATTAGCACCTTCATGTGCAAAATCAAAGTTTAAGTTTCAATACTCATTCTCTCTCTTGATTATTGTCAGCCATGCTAATACTTCTGTATAAATTACTTTGTGCTTTGGTACCCTCAAAAACCTTAGTCACTACTCTTCTTTACCTTTGAAAATTAGTTCTCAAGCAGCCACACCCGTGGTTTAGAATCTGTTGATTGCAAAGACTAGCGGAGAGGTCTAACATTTCTCGGTTGATTATGGATCTTATTGAGCCTGCTAGTAGCTCAATAATGGTTAAGCCAAAGGCAAGCCCCAGAGCCTCCATTATTAAGACTATAGTTTTCAACGGTGTACCTCAAACTAATTCATTTTCAACCAAGATAATAGATTTATGTCCCACATTACCTATTGCAATGAACATGTCCAACCTTTCATGGACAACTTAAGGACCTCTCTTCTTAAGCAAGAAAAGAGAAACCAACAGCTCTGATGCCAATATATGATGTAAAAGGGCCTATGAACATTGACAATAATGGAGTTAAGAGAACTATAGTGAACATTTTTATGAGACTACTTTGAGAACATAGAGGGTGAACTTAATTAGTGGTAGCAACATAACCATTATACTTAATTAACTTAGCATGAACAATACTTTTTCAAGATAGAGAATTAGAGAACTTGACAACAGTTGAGGACCGGATTTATGTGAGTCGATTCCCCCACCAAAAGGCTTGTGTATTATAATTTCTCCCATAATGAGAGACTTGGTACAGTACAAGCTTTGTGTTCCTTGAGACCTTGATGGTCCAATGGAGATAGAGACTTCATGCACCACAATTATCCTGTAATTTAGCTAATTGAAAGCATTAACTTGTCCCCAAGCTCAGTCCACAAGACCTCAAACAAAACATTTCAAAGGTGGAGATTCCTAGCACAGAATGAGGGTAGGGAAGAAGAAGAAGAAACATTCATATGAGAAAAAATAGTTCCTCACTTATCATCACTCTTCTTGCTTATAATATCATAATAGCATAGTAATGAAGATGGAGAAGATGGAAAGCTTTTAGCATTGGAGCATGGCTCTTAGTTGGATTTGCATTCCATGGCACAAGAGTATGGGGGTTCACACACATGCTCATGGCAAGAAGGGCATGGGAGGGGCTCCATCTCCTTCTCACAACTTGTTGCAACGTGTGGTGGTGGTGTGGAAGTGTGTGTCTTGGCCATGGAATGCAAATCCAACTAAGAGCCATGCTCCAATGCCTAAAGCTTTCCATCTTCTCCATCTTCATTACTATGCTATTATGATATTATAAGCAAGAAGAGGTGATGATAAGTGAGGAACTATTTATTTCTCATATGAATGTTTTCTTCTTCTCTTCCCTACCCCATTCTGTGCTAGGAATCTCCACCTTTGAAGGTGTTTGAGGTCTTGGGACTGAGCTTGGGGACAAGTTAATGCTTTCAATTAGCTAAATTACAGGCATAATTGTGGTGCATGAAGCTCTATCTCCATTGGACCATCAAGGTCTCAAGGAACACAAAGCTTGTACTGTACCAAGTCTCATCATTATGGGAGAAATTATAATACACAAGCCTTTTGGAGGGGAATCGACTCACATAAATCCGTGTCCTCACTGTTGTCAAGTTCTCTAATTCTCTAATCTTGAAAAAGTATTGTTCATGCTAATTTAATTAAGTATAATGGTTATGTTGCTACCACTAATTAAGTTCACCCTCTATGTTCTAAAGTAGTCTCATAAAAATGTTCACTATAGTTCTCTTAACTCCATTATTGTCAATGTTCATAGGCCTTTTACATCATATATTGGCATCAGAGCTGTTGGTTCTCTTTTCTTGCTTAAGAAGAGAGGTCCTTAATGTCCATGAAAGGTTGGACATGTTCATTGCAATAGGGTAAGTGGGACATAAATCTATTATCTTGGTTGAAAATGAATTAGTTTGAGGTACACCGTTGAAAACTATAGTCTTAATAATGGAGGCTCTTGGGGCTTGCCTTTGGCTTAACCATTATTGAGCTACTAGCAGCTCAATAAGAACATAAACAACCGAGAAATGTTAGACCTCTCCGCTAGTCTTTGCAATCAACAGATTCTAAACCACGGGTGGGCTGCTTGAGAACTAATTTTCAAAGGTAAAGAAGAGTAGTGACTAAGGTTTTTGAGGGTACCAAAGCACAAAGTAATTTATACAGAAGTATTAGCATGGCTGACAATAATCAAGAGAGTAGAATGAGTATTGACAACTTTGATTTTGCACATGAAGGTGCTAATGATGATGCACCCATGTTTGTTAACTATCTTGTTACTAGGTTGCAACAAGCTATGGGAAACCCTGATTTTGCAAGACAAACTTATCCAACAACTTCGTGCTTATGGGATTTCCCTACCTCTCCAAGAGGAGAGAGAGCTTAAGAAGCCTCTTGATGAGACTCCGAGAAGAAGACTCTCCCCCATAAGAGAGGAGGAATCCAAAGAACGAGAAAGAAGTGAATCACTAAGTTCCTCTAAAGATGTGTCTCCACAAAGACGACGGTTTAGACAATCGCCAACTCCTCCCAAGAGGAAAAGATCAACCTATAGTCCTTCTCCTTGTCGCTCCAAAAAGGGAAGAGAGGAAGGAAAGGAAGAAAAAGGCAAGAAAGAGGTCACCCTCTTCTCCTTCTTCTTCACCTTCCTTCTCTTTCGACGAAAGCAGTGGTTATTCTCCTAGAGAATACAAGAGAAGAGGACATTGCAAAATCCTACCCTGCTTGGAGAAGGTCCCCAAAAACTTAAGAAGTTCAAAGAGGGAGAAAATACTGTCTCTTTTCTCGCCTATGATGGCACCTTTGGTGCTACTGACAAAGTATTGGCCTTCATCTAGCAATTCGATGCATTCTCTGAAGACGAGGGCTTCACGAAGTCCTCCAAGCTACTCCATGTAGCTATGCACTTCCATAAATCTGCTCGTCAATGACGGGCTAGCCTTCGTGCAACGGTGAAGCCCCAAAGGCATGGAAAACTCTACAAGTTTCCATCATGAAGAAATTCCTTGCAAGCGATGCAAAGGACAAAGTGCTTAGTGAATGGCGGAGTTTGAAGTTGCTCTCCAATGAGTCTATCCATAAATATGTTGACAAGTTTTGGGATTTACATCTCAAGGCTATTGTCTTTGAAAAATAGAATTTGTCCAGCAAAAGCAACAATCATGTGCTGGATTACCTAAAGAAATGGCCGAGTATGTCAACTCATAACGGCCTGCTACTATCACCAAAGTAATCCACCACACTATGGTTGGTTCGCCCATCAATTTCCAACAAGGGGCTAAAAGGAATGCCAAGCCCATGGAAAACAAAGATTGAAATGATAGAAAGGGGGAAGAACAATGTCCAAAACTCTTTCCAAAAGGCAATTCCAACAACAACAATCGATTCAAGGAGAAGGGAGTTTACAAAGGTAAAAATAAACTCTCTTCTGAAGAGCTATAAGCTTTTCTTAAGGACCATAAATTCTGTAAGTGTGGGGAGCAAGGACATGGATATCGATCTTGCCCCAAGAGAAATTCCTGCAATGAGACTCCTAGAGCTTCCACGGTTGAAGCTCCAAAGAGGATGCTCATTGCAAAGGATCACCTCTCTCTATGCTTAGGGAAAGGTAAGGGAGCATGATGCCTTCATCTTGTTTGACCTTGGTTCTACTCACAATTTCATATCAACGAAGCTGGCCACCAAGTTAGGCATTCAAGCTCATGAGATGGGAGATGTTGTTGTAGCTGATGGAGCCTTCAAGGGGCAAGAAAATGAAATTACTCCTTTGATTGGAAAATTGAGGCTTCATGTCCAAGGCTATGTTGAAAAAGAAGCTTTCTTCATCTCTCCTCTCAAATATGAAGAATATGTCATCCTAGGGGCACCATGGTTTGACCATATGGCTGTTAATGTAAAGTTCCCTGAAAGAAGGTTGTATTTCAAGTACATGGAAAAGAACATGTACATATATGCTAATGATCCTGTCGTACCATACCCCTTGTAAATTCTCCTACTTTTGACAAATCAATGAAAAGCTCAGCTTTTGTGTACATGAATTTTGTCAAACATATAAAAGGTTCTAATGTTTTATCAAATGAAAATGGTAGGAATCAAGAAGAGTATACTTTTCTAATTTTCTAAATGGATTCCAAGATGTTTTTATCGATGATATCCTTATGGACTTACCTCCAAAACGAGGAGATGATGACCATCGAATTGAGCTCCTATAGGAAGCTCACCACCTAAGAAACCTCGTTATCGAGTTTCTCAAGCTCAACAAGAGGAGATCATGAGGCAAGTACAAAGAATTGTAGACAAAGGGATGGTGAGGCCTAGCTCCTCTCCCTTTTGTTCTCCAGTCCTTTTAGTGCAAAAGAAAGATGGTACATACCGCATGTGTGTGGACTATCGAGTGCTAAACCATATCACTATAAAAACAAAATATCCCATACCATGGGTCGAAGGTCCGTTTGATAAGCTACAAGGCTCTACCTACTTCAGTAGGATTGACCTTAAAAGTGGATATCATCAAATAAGGATGGTGAATGAAGATATCATAAAGATCGCGTATGTACAACTTTTGGTCTTTATGAATATCTAGTCATGCATTTTGGTTTGACAAATGATCTAGCCACGTTCAAATCGTTTAATGGAGAAAATATTTAGCCCATACCACAAATTCACTAGAGTGTTCTTTGATGATATCATCATCTACTTTAAGTACTTGGAGGAGCACAAGCAACATCTCCAGTGATCTTTCAAGATTTGAGGGAGAACAAGCTTTTATATCAATCAAAAGAAGAGTGATTTTTTCCTTCAAGAGATTCAATACTTAGGTCATATTATCTCTCAAGATGGTAGCCGTATGGATCCATCAAAGTTGGAGGTAATAAAAGCATGGCCTAACCCAAGGAATCTACATGAGCTAAGAAGCTTTATTGGTATGTGTGCATACTATAGAAGCTTCATAGCAAAAAAATTTCAAATAGCAGGACCCATTACATGACTTAACAAAAAGAATGTTAAGTACTCATGACTGCTAAAGAGAAAAATGCTTTTGAAAATCTCAAAGAGAAGCTTATCTCCCAACCAGTGCTTATGCTTTCAGATCTCTCAAAACCATTTGAGGTCCAATGTGATGCTTGTGGTGATTGCCATGGAGCAATATTTTTCAAGAAGGGCATGCCATAGCATATGAGAGATGAAGGCTTAATACCAATGAATGGGTTTTGGGCATATATGAAAAAAAGATTTTAGCTGCTCTACATGCCCTAAAGCTATGGAAGCACTATCTATTGGAGAATCCATTTATTTTGCGAACGGACCACCAAAGTCTCAAGTACTTCATGACGCAAACCAAGCTTTTCGACAAACAAGTGAGGTGGGAAAATTTTCTTTTGCAATTCTATTTTCATATTTCTCACAAAACTGGTAAACATAATCAAGTGGCTGATGCACTTTCACAACGACCAAGAGTCAATGCAATGTCTACAGCAACTCACAATGATCTATCTTCTATGATAGATGAGTACGCTATTGACCCTAATTTTAAATACATAATGTCAGCACTTGCCTTAGGGAAGAAAGAGGAACCATTAACCTTGCATGATGGTTATCTCTCCATGGAAATAAGCTGTGTTACCCGCTCCCTTCGTGAGAAAGTCATGTATGAATCCCATGATCCTCCCTATGTGGGGCATAGAGACATTCAGCCTACTCTTTGAGTAGTAGAGACGTACTTCTATTGACCTACCATAAAGTAGACATACAAGAGTATATTTAAAAATGTGTGGTATGCCAAAAGACCAAGTATGATAGAGGGAAGCAACTTGGATTACTCTAGCCATCGCCAATCCCTTATTCACCATGGAGAGTATATCCATGGATTTTATATCTTTGATCCAAGTCTATCCATGGGAATACGAGAACATGTACAATAGTCAATAGATTTAGCAAGAAAACACACTTTATTCCTGTAAAAAATACTATTAAGGCACACAAATGGCAACCTCTTCATATCAAAGGAGAGGGTGATCCCCAAAGCTAGGGGAATGTTTGACTCAACCTCTCACTCACCCAAAGGGCACCCCTTCCTCAAGGGGACAAAGACACATGTCAGGTTCTCCCTATGCTTAGCCACATGGGGTGCTTGAATCCTATTGGCTAGGCCCAATGAGCATTTAGAATCTCTCTCTCTCTCTAAGGGAAGGGGGGACACTTGTCCGAAGACTACCCCTATTGCTAGTTTATGATCTAGGCTTGTGATTGGCTAAGATTAAGAGAGCCAATGAGCTTCAAGCAAGCCAAAAAGAGGGGGTCGACCCAAGAAACTAGGGGGCTAGCTTGAGGGGTATACTCTCTCTCTCTCCTCTCTCCTCTCTCTCTCTCACATACACACACACACACACACACACACACACACACACACACACACACACACACACACATGCTCATTGTGTGAAGTACTAAGTGAAAGAACTCCATCTTCTTCTCCAAGCTAGTTTTGTGAAGTTGAGAACCTACACCAATACTCTTGGCTATGGAATGCAAATCTAACCAAGAGCCATGATTCAATGCTAAAGCTTCCATCTTCATAACTTTGCTATTATGATATGATAAGCAAGAAGAGTGATGATAAGTGAGGAACTATTTATTTCTCATATGAATGTTTTCTCCTTCTTCTTCCCTACCCTCATTCCCCGCTAGGTCTCTCCACCTTTGAAGGTGTTTGAGGTCTTGGGAATGAGCTTGGGACAAGTTAATGATTTCAATTAGCTAATCATGGGCATAATTGTGATGCATGAATCTCTCTATCTCCATTGCACCATCAAGGTCTCAAGGAACATAAAGCTTGTATTGTACCAAGTCTCTGTTTATGGGAGAAATTATAATACACAAGCCTTTTGGAGGGGGACCGACTCCACATAAATCCGATCCTCAATTGTTGTCAAGTTTTCTAATTCTCTATCTTGCAAAAGTATTGTTCATGCCAAGTTAATTAAGTATAAAAGTCATGTTTGCTAGCACTAATTAATCACCCTCTATGTTCTCAAAGTAGTCTCATAAAATGCTCACTATAGTTCCCTTAATTCCACTATTCTCAATGTTCATAGGCCTTTTCCATTACAAATTCATGCTTAAGCTCTTACGAGCAAGACTTTTCTTCGTTTTCTTGGAAGAAGAACAACTTCTTAATTTTGTTCTTTTTCTTTCTAACAATGGTTCATCACTAATCATAACTAGCCATGCAAACAACTAACCACGATGCTATTTCATGTTCTATAGATTACCAGACTAATATGGCATAGAGAGAGTGGAAAGCACTCACTTTAACCATATATGACTAGAGATCATATTTATTTAGATTATATGCATAAAGATTGGTGACTAATATCTTTAATTATCCCTTAATCCTTGCATAAACCTTTTATTGATTTTTAACTTACTTTTATTCTCTTAATTAAATTACTCTTATAAAGGTAAATGCTATAAATCAAAGATAGCTAAGTAATGGAACTATTTTTGGAACTAACTTTGTTTTTATAAGAGAGACATTGTAATACTCTCATTAAAGACTCATAAATTTTTCTTGTTTATGCATTCATCTTCCCTCTCTACATAGTATGTGTGTGAGATTATTTTTGGGTTAGTACCTAATTCTCTCAAGAGGAATTGAGCTTTGAAGGGTAATTTTATCATAATCAAAGGATTTTTCTTTTGAAGAAGGATCCAATTCCAAGTAGGGTTATCCTTCCTCTCTCTTGTCAATTGGAATTAATCCCCAAATCCTTACGCCACTCCTAGCTACAAAATCAATCTTCTTTACATTAGCGGAGTATGCCTAGATCCCATCTCAAAGAAGGATTTGTTAACCATTCATAATCAATTGCATGAGCATGTTCACTACACTAGCATACCCACTCTTAGGAACTTTGCATTTTACTTTTATACTATCATTCATTGAATGATTCTACTCTTACACAATCAAGCATTGGCTCTTGCATAATCACTCAAAAGACGTTTACAATTGCAAGTTGGTGCAATCTAAAGGTCTTTGTTTGCAATTCATGGTCCACACTAAAGCAAAGATGATATGCATTGTTCTTTTCAAGTTTGTATTCTTTCAAATTTGTTTTGCAATTACAATATGGGGGGAGTAAGAGGATAGCTTCACGGACATAACGATCGTGCTGCTTGAACATAAAACTCCCATCGCTTCGATGGAGATGCCCACATGTATGGCAAGTGATGCAAAAAAAAACAAATAAGATTCACCCAAGACGGGGTTAACTTGAAACTTATGTAAAGACGAAACCTTAAACTTCCAAAAGACTCGTTGTATTTCTTAAGGTCTTGTTTGAGTAGACATTAAAAGAAAATAGGAACTAAGGGATTGTAACTCAAGGAACTCACTCGAAATTTCAACTAAGATTAAAACCTACCAAAAAGATTTGATGTGGATAGCCCTGACATAGCATAGAAGTTTAAGTGTAAAACTTGTCTTACATGTTTGGAAAAAGATGCGCGTAGGTGTTTACCTGTGGGATGCAATGGGGGATGGTACTTTCTAGCTAGGTTTCATAATCATTGGTCTACATTTTGAGCTCCGGTTCATTCAATGCCCTGGAATTGGGATTGGATGGGAGTGTGTCTAGGTGAGGTGGTGAGACCCGCATATGCATCTGGAAATTGATCTAGTCTAGGTAGGCCTGATGTCGACAAGAAAAGGAGGACGGAAAAGGGATTGCAAGAAGGGATAGGATAAGGAATAAGATGTGATTTAATTAAAGAACTCTTGCAATTATTTGGTAAAAAGTAACCTTGGAAAAGCTAGGAACCTAAATGCACTATTCCACAAATGTCCTCATCAACTGGACCTTTTCTCTGCTTCTCAACACATATATCTAAAATGAACTTAAGGTAGATTACATTTGTAAGCCTTTTCCAAACAAGATGAATAAAAATAATAATTGAAAATTGTGTAAATATGTCGTCTCCATACGTGGCGGAGGAGACATGATATCCGAGTCCTGGGACGAGGATAGGGATATGCATGTAGAAGTATTTGTGAATAATAAAGGAAAAATAAAGTAAAACATTCTAAATAGGAAAGAGGTGGGAACGACTTGATAAATGCACACTTGTAAGGGCATGCAACAGTTTGCATGCTGCTTTCAAATGCTTGAAATGTATCCTTAGGTTGTCATGTCTTGAATATTGTTTTCCTAGTATCATAGTACTACCTTGGAAAGGTTCAATTACCAAACAGTTCAGTGGGAGGGTGGATTCTAGAGGGTAAATTGTTGGCTAAAAAGTTGAATCCAATTTTATGCTGTCCATTAAATTAAGTCAAGAACGGGAAAGGGATTCCGATCTATGGAGTGGGGATTAAAATTGGGAATGAGGGACTCATGTAGTTAGTAAATACACTCATCTTAGGGGAACGCACTGACGACTGTGCTCGATCATAATCAAGAAAAAAACGTTAGTGTCCTTGAACCAATGGTGAATTAGAGAACTCTCACCAATTGACCTTGGAAAGTCTGAGTTCAATTAGTCTGATGGATTTGATTGGAAAGTTTTGAATTGATAAGGAAAGATATTTTGGGGCTAAGGGTTCCATATGAGAAAAAGAGAATGCTATCACCCTTTTGAGTTGACATTAAAGAGCAAGAGGAGTCCTGTCTTGGTGTTAGTCTTAGGTGGGAGGGATGTCAAGAATCGTGGTGTATCTATTTGGAGATGGTGTAGCCGACGGTCCTTGGCATGGCCCTCACAAGTGTATTAAAACAAAGTTTCTATCCTTGGCCAAATAAAGATTTTAGTAGAGCTTTTGTAGGAAGAGAGTGAGGGATTGACAAAGAAAATGCCAGGAAAGTCTTGAGAAGAATAAGTTCTTAGAATTGTGCAAGGGAAAATGTAAAGTAGAGAATGCTACGGAACTGTTGAGAAGTTCTTGGAGTTGTGCAAAGAGAAAATGGATGTAACATCTCTCAAAAGAAAACGAAAACCATGCTAGAACATTTTGTCCACCTCATCTTTCTTGCAAAAGGGTCTGTTTCTTTTCAAAACGCAAATGGTGAACAAGTTTTAGTGCCGTGTAGAGCAAGAGAAGCTTCCTTGAAAGTACTCGGTCCAATGAGCTTTGGTATCAAATTTTTGTAACAAAAATCAAAGTTAGTAAGACCATTTTGGAAATTAATATTTCTAAGGAACAAAGAAACAAAAAAGAAAAGAATATTGTTCAAGATAAGTTCAAATCTAATTTCTTTATTAAGAGGCTGCAACTCGAGGCTTGCTCCATGGATAAGGAGTTGAGAGCATCATTAGGCTAGTAAGTCCACTATTTTCATAGACAAGGAGGCATAAACCTTCCTTTCAACTTAAAGGTCATTCTAGTTCTCATTCAATTTTGTATGCAAGATGGAAAAACTATAATATATATTAAGAAATTTTAAGGATGGAGTGGTTAACAAAAAAAAATAAATCAAATTATTGCAATCAAAGGAATGTAACATTTGCATACAATTAAAGGGAACAAAATACAAGTAAAAGGTAGAATGGACAAAGCTCCTCTAAGAGTAGTTAAGGTTAATCAATCAGTCAAAAGACTTAAGAAAGGTCTATTCAATTATTTCATCAACTTAAATCAATCCACGAAGGAATCACCAATCTTTGAATCCAAAAAAAAGATGTCAAGATATATTTAAAAAAAAAACTCCTGCTAAATTTTATTAAAGTCTATAGTATTGTATTTTTCATCATTGTTAGCCCTAGGATTTTAAAGACAGACCTCTCAAAAGCATGAAATTGAAGAACTTAGCATTTACAAAATGCTAAAGAAGTGTTTTTTAAATTGTTAATTATTTCTTCAAATGTAGTTTTGGACGTGATAAAGAGAATGCATCTTTTGAAATGTCTTTTTAAGACCCTTGTATACTTGTGAGATTTATGAATCTAGCATTGAGAGGAAGTGGTTTTTTTGCCACAACCATAAAATATGCCACGTAAAACTACCAAGAAATAGAGATGCTCACGACTCATCTGTAGCTAACACTTTAGATTTGGTGCTTCCTGATATACGAGTGCCACCAGCACCTCAAGTTGTCTGTGTACCAAATCAGAGCCGCTTGCTATGACACTCATAGAGGATTTTGGACATAATAAGTATCTGAAGGTCCTACTCAAATCTGTGCAGCCACATTTATTTTTAGGCATGGGTGATGATGTGTCTACTCAACTAGAATAATGAATAGTTCAAATGGATGATTACTTTTCTATTGCCGACTACAATGCATCTGCTTAGGGAATAATGAGGAGAGCTAATCTAGAAGGACCAACAAAAACATGGTGGAAGCTCAATCACCAATATCGCCAAGTAGAATAGGTGACCCAAAGCTGGGATGAGTTAAAGCATCATCTCAAGGAGAGATATCTTCCCCAAGACTACTCCACCACTAAGATGAACGAGTTTCTTTCTTGCAAGCTGGGTAAAAGGTTTGTTGAAGCTTACTTTGAAGAGTTTGTCGGACTTTCAAGGTATGCTCCTCTCATGACAGAGGAACAAAAGTTAAGACGTTTCAGCCTTGGGCTTGGAGAAGATTTGGCTCCTGAAGTAGAATCCCTTTGACCTTTCTCAGTGGCAGATGTTCTAATCCGGGCCAAGTCAAAACACAAAAAAGTATTTTTAAGGGAGGTACTACAACAAGTAGGAAGCATGATCTCCCTTCCTACCCCAATTTGCCCTCCCAAGCACCCAAAGTGCCATTTATACCAAAGCCAGTTGTCCCCAACCCCAGTCTCCATTGCATTTTGTTCATATGAATGCTCTTCTAGTCACTCAAAGTGGAAGGCAAATTTAGTGCTACAAGTGCCTGTAATTTGGTCATAAGAAGGCTGAATGCCCTCAAGGAAATGACCCTAGTTATTTGGCCCCCATGTTAACTTCAAGAATCTCCCCAATAAAGGGGGAAAAACTCAATAACCTTAGACCCAGGGCAGAAACCAAACCCAAGCAAGAACTCCCCCCTACAACTCATTTCATGGGCCAACTGTTAACCCATCTAGATCAGCAATAGTAAACCTTGTTTCAGTATAGATGAACAAGCCAATGTTTATGTTGCCTTGGATGCTAATGATCAGAATCGACAATTCCCCATTCTCGAGACTACGAGAGAGTATGAGGATGGAGCTATAGAAAATTTTAGACATGAAGGAGGTGAAGATGCTACACAAAATGATTTAGGAGGTTTTGGTCCATTGGAAAGGTCATTCCACTGTTGGATTAGAGTAAGCTACACACACACACACACACACACACACACACACATGATCTCCATGGAATTTGCAGCACTGAGTACTCACAACAAGAAGCACTCACGACTACTATTTTATTGAAAACAAAAGAGCCTTTAAATAGGCTTTCATTAGAAAGAGAATGGGGTGTAGGAGGGCCTCTTTATTTGGCAGTTTAAGGAAATCAAACCTTTAGTATCAAATAGGCAAAACGGTTAGTTTATTTGAATTCAAAGTTTCCCCCCAAAATGGAATTTAAAATCTAGCGTGTAAAACCATATCATGTAGTATATCTATGGAAAGAGCTCAACGTATAGATCTATGATCTCCGCTCAAATCGGAGATCATATGTGGGATTTATGGAAGGCCAAAAATCATAAAATTGTCCACTTTCTTTTTGGGGAGAAAAGTGTATCCTTTGACCACTCTTACACACCCACCATTCTTGCACACATGGCGTACACCTATTCATCAAAATGCTAATCACCTCCATAAGCTCATGGCAAATAAAGAGGCCTTCCTGCACCCCATCCTCTTCCTAATGATTATAAACTAGAATTTTGCCCCCAATCAAGGAAATTCTAGCTGACCTACAAAAATCGGCTTGATTGAAACCTTCCAAACTTACTTTATCTACTTAAACCTTAGATATGCCCTAGGAGGACAACAATCTAACAAACCCTTTTTTGATCCAAACTAGGGAAAGCAATGCTAGAGGCTTTGGGTTATGATGACAGAGAGTGAATCATTACAAAAAGAGACGTCTTTAAAATAAAGATCATCAATAGTATGAACTCAAAAACTAGACGACCCGAAAAAAAGTCTTACCAATCTATGTTTACAATTCCTATCAAAGTACTAGGTATGTTGCCCCTAGAAAAAGGATGATTTGGAGGAAAAATAAGATGCATAAAAAGTGTGGACTTGAAAAGCCAGATATACCTAAATCCCATCTCAAATAAGGATTTGTTAACCATTCATATTCAATTGCATGAGCATTTTCACTACACTAGCATACCCACTTTTATGAACTTTGCATTTTACTTTTCTACTATCATTCATTGAATGATTCTACTCTTACACAATCAAGCATTGACTCTTGCATAATCACTCAAAAGACGTTTACGATTGCAAGTTGGTGCAATCTAAAGTTCTATGTTTGCAATTCATGGTCCACACTAAAGCAAAGATCTTCATAAAGAGCATATGCATTGTTCTTTTCAAGTTTGTATTCTTTCAAATATGTTTTGCAATTACGATATGGGGGGAGTAACGGGATAGCTTCATGAAAGTAATGACCGTGGTGTTTGAACATAGAAATCCCATCGCTTCCATGGAGATGCCCCATGGATGGAAAGTGATGCAAACGAAACAAATGGGATTCACCCAAGACGAGGTTAACTTGAAACTTACATCGAGACAAAACCTTAAACTGTCAAAAGACTCGTTGTATTTCTTAAGGTCTTGTTTGAGTAGACATTAAAAGGAAATAAGAACGTTGGGATTAGAACTCAAGGAACTCACTCTAAATTTCAACTACAATTAAAACTTTATCGAAAAGATTTGACGTGGATAAATCTAACATAACATAAAAGTTTTAAGTGTGAAACTTGTCTTACATGTTTGGAAAAAGACGGGTGGAGGAGTTTACCTGTGGGTTGCAACGGGGGATGGTCCTTTCTGGCTAGGACTGATAATTGTTGGTCTAGATTTTGAGCTAGGGTTCATTCAATGCCTTGGAATTGGGATTGGATGGGAGTGTGTCTAGGTCGGGTGGTGAGACATGCGGATGCGTCTAGAAATCGGCCTACTCCGAGTAGGCCTAATGTTGACGAGAAAAGGAGGAAGGAAAAAGGGATTCCAAGAAGGGATTGGATAAAGGAGGAGAATGTGATTTAATTAAGGAACTCTTATAAATTTTTGGTAAAAAGGAACCTTGGAAAGGTTAGGAACCTAAATGGTTTATTCCGCAATTGTCCTCATCAGCCGGACCTTGCTATGCTTCTTGAAATATTTATCTAAAAGTAACTTAAGGTAAGTCTTTTTCAAACAAAATAAAGAAAAATAAGAATTGAAAATTGTGTAAAGACGTCGTCTCCATACGTGGCTGAGGAGACATGATACTCGAGTTCTGGGACGAGGATAGATATATTCTAGAGAAGTATATGTGATTGATTGAAATATAATTAGATAATTTTACTAATACTAAAGAAAAAGAAAGCAAAAAGTTATAAAAAAAGGTGGGAACAACCTGATAAATACACACTTGCAAGGGTATGCAATAGTTTGCATGCTACTTTCAAATGCTTGAAATGTATTCTTAGATTGACATGTTTGGAATAATGTTTTTCTAGTATCATAGTATTAACTTTGAAATGTGCATTTACCAAACGGTTTGGTGGGAGGGTGGATTCTGGAGGGTAATTTGTTGGCCGGAAAGTTGAACCCAATTTTATGTTGTCCATTAAATTAAGTCAAGAACGGGAAAGGGATTTTGATCTATAAAGTGGGGATTAAACTTGGGATGAGGGACTCGCATAGTAAGTAAATACCACTCATCTTAGGGGAGCACAGTGATGCCAGTTATGCTTGGTTATAACCGAGAAAAAAGCGTCAGTGTCCTTGAACCAAGGGTGAATTAGAGAACTCGCACTAGTTGACCATCGAAAGTTTAAGTTCAATTAGTATGTTGGCTTCAATTGGAAAGTTTTGAAATGATAAGGAAAGATATTTCAGGCTTAAGGGTTCCATATGAGACAAAGAGAATGTTATCGCCCCCTTGAGTTGGCATCAAAGAGCAGGAGGAATCCTGTCTTGGTGTTAGTTTCAAGAGGGAGGGATGTCAAGAATCGTGGTGTATCCATTTGGAGATAGTGTATCCGACAGTCCTTGGCATGGCCGTCAAAGTTGCTTTCAAGTAATACAAATCAACCTCTTGTTGTTGTTGCTGTTGTGTGTGTGTGTGTGTGTGTGTGTGAGAGAGAGAGAGAGAGAGAGAGAGAGGATTAAAAATTCCTTTTATTGTCCAAATGTAGTAGAATGGTGATCCAAATTTTCTTCTAAGGTTAGATCTAGAGTCTAGATGCAACTCAAGCATATCGCAAGAGAGAGAGAGAGAGAGAGAGAGAGAGAGAGAGAGAGAGTTGGCAAGGAGAGGAGGTTTGTGGGTAGTCCATATTTGACAGGAGCGCATCCACTTGTGTGAACTGCCTTAAGGCCTCTCTTTGTAGAATCATACTCAACGTTCGAGTTTTTATTAGTGTCTTTGTTATGTACATGCATGTACGTACACATACTCATTATAGTAGAAGACAACTTGGAGGAGGAGAGACAACAATGGAGGTGCTTAATGTTCAACAATTTTCAAGCAATTTTAAGATAGAGAATGTCTTTTTATAGCTATTTTTAAACATATTAAATGTGAACTTGCATTTTTTAATAAAAAAATATCAATATTGATCTAAAAAAAGCCCCTTGAGAAGGCAGCCAAATATATCATCACAAATTTATCTTCATTAAACAGCAAAATCTCCATCAAAATTGCCTTATTTTTTTGTTATATGCACTTAGATTGGTACAATTATCTTATGTGGAGTAGAAAGTCAATTGACTTTCATTGCCAAAAGGTTTCCCTTTATTTTATTTTATTTTGGCTAAAATACAAGCATTCCCGTTTGTAAGCTACAAATGTGCCTTCTCGTATCACTCAGCTTCATTTTTAAAAAAAATATCAATATTGATCTAAGAAAAAAAGTCCCTTCAAAAGACAGCCAAATATACCATCAAAAATCAGATCTTCGTTAAATAAAAAAATCTCCATCAAAATTCCCTTATTTTTTGTTATGTGCAGTTAGATTGGTACAATTATCTTATGTGGAGTAGAAAGTGTTTTGACTTTTCATTGCCAAAGGGTTTACTTTTTTTTTTTTTTGGTAAAGTACGAGCATTCCAGCTCGTAAGCAACAAATGTGCCTTTGGATGTCACTCAGATTCATTTGGACCCATGACCCTGGTCACGAAGGCCAAATGCTTCAACCAAATGAGTTAACTTTCATCGACACAAATGCGCCTTCGAGCACCACTCAGCTGCATTTGAATCCATGACCCGAGTCACGAAGGTCGAATGCTTCAACTGATTGAGCTAGCTCTCGTCGGCAACCCTTTCCTTTAAAAAAAAAAACAGAACTCACATTGCCAAAGGGGTAAAGTACGAGCATTCCTGCTCGTAAGCAACAAATGTGCCTTTGGATATCACTCAGATTCATTTGGACCCATGACCCTGGTCACGAAGGCCAAATGCTTGGACCAAATGAGCTAACTTCATCGACACAAATGCGCCTTCGAGCACCACTCAGATGCATTCAAATCCATGACCCGAGTCACGAAGGTCGAATGCTTCAACTGATTGAGCTAGCTCTCGTCAGCAACCCTTTCCTTAAAAAAAAAAAACAGAACTCACATTGCCAAAGGGGTGAAGTACGAGCATTCCCGCTCGGAAGCAACAAATGTGCCTTTGGATATCACTCATATTCATTTGGACCCATGACCCTGGTCACGAAGGCCAAATGCTTCAACCAAATGAGCTAACTTTCATCGACACAAATGCGCCTTCGAGCACCACTCAGATGCGTTCGAAGCCATGACCCGAGTCACGAAGGTCGAATGTTTCAACTGATTGAGCTAGCTATGGTCAGCAACCCTTTCCTTAGAAAAAAAAAACAGAACTCACATTGCCAAAGGGATAAAGTATGAGCATTCCTGCTCGTAAGCAACAAATGTGCCTTTGGATATCACTCAAATTCATTTGGACTGGTCATGAAGGCCAAATGCTTCAACCAAATGAGCTAACTTTCATCGACACAAATGCGCCTTCGAGCACCACTCAGCTACATTCGAATCCATGAACCGAGTCACGAAGGTCGAATGCTTCAACTGACTGAGGTAGCTCTCGTCGGCAACCCTTTCCTTCAAAAAAAAAAAGGGAACTCACATTGCCAAACGTTTTTTCATTTCCTACAATCATCCTACCTTTCACTTTTGCATTTTATATTAGAAGTTTTGTAAGGTTTTCTTGGAACTCAACGTTGTGTTGTGTGACACATGGATGCCCTCTCCCTCTTCAGCTCCATTGTATACATACTAGTATGTGACCCGCGCGTTGCTGCGGTCAAAGAAACAACACCTCTATTCTCAAAGGGCTATCTTCTCTTTCAAGTGGAACACTATCAATAGTCTCTTCCTACATGTATAGTCTATCGCATTTCTAAAAGTAATGCATGATGCAATCTCTTGATAGATTCTAACAAACATGAATCTATGTAAAATACCACAAATATCACCTCTATTCTCATAGGGCTATCTTCTATTCCAAGTGGAACACTATCAATACTCTTTTTCTACATGTATACTCTCTCACATTTCCAAAAGTGATGCATGATGCGATCTCTTGATAGATTCTAACAAACATGAATATATGTAAAATGCCGCAAATTATTCTTTGATACCAAGCTTGGGAGCTTCTCATAGACATTATTTTCACAAGAATTTTTATGAGGTGCTAGCCCTTGCTCAACAAACTTAGGAGTGCTCTACTTCTATTGTGAGAGAGAGAGAGAGAGAGAGAGAGAGAGAGAGAGAGAGAGAGAGAGAGAGAGTCCTCCTTTTCGTCTATCTTTGTCTAGAAATGCTACCAAGTTTGATTATGTAGATCAGATAAGTTAGCATGGTGTGAAAAGATGGAGTGGGTTTTAGAATCGATTTCAACAATGGAAACACAATTCGATTCAATGTATTGCTCCACTCTCTTACTTTCCACCAAGTCCAAAAGTACAAATTGGGTAAGTCATCGAGTTTAAAATACGAAGGCCCAAAACTGCTTCACTATGTTATCATAAAACTTTTCATGTTTAAGAGTGGAGTTGTGAAAAGATTATGGCTCATAGTTTCCAATAAACCCTACGAGAGCTTCAAGTTTCAAAGAGATGAGTTGGCTTTCTTTAATATCAAGAAGTTGATTGACCATTCCATCTATGTTGCTCTCTAATTGCCTCATTTGCATCTCTATCTATGTTTTGTGCACAAGCATGATAATGTGTACATCATCACCTAATCATAACAATGCATAGGTAGCTTACTACAATAAGGTGCACACTATTTTTTCATGTGCACTTTCTCGCCATATTCAACTTAAAATGTGATAGAAATGAAAGCAAAATAAGGTTGCTCAATTGTTTATTTTTGCAAGATTTTTTGGCCATTATGCTAATCTGAAGGACATCGTGCAAAATTGAGGCTGTGACCGAAAATCATGCATGTCATTAATATCTCTCTCCCCCTCTTCCAAAATTACAAAAGCACGTTCCTCTTTCAGAGAGCAGACTGTGTTCAACCATATACATGGTTGAGCCTATTTTGTTATGCACAATCTACACAACACCAACCATTTGGCTTAGCTCCTATTCCCTTAAATGTGAGATCGGACATTGAGGTAGTGTAGGAGATCTCTTTATGTATACAGGTTATGCATCTTAAAAATTTAAGAGCATGAGCATCATATCCTACTTAAGTGCTCAACTTTTGATCACATCAAACTTGCTTTTCTTACATTTTAGCCTGCAGTCCACGGCCTACATTTCTTTCTCTCACAAAAACTTCATGGATTTTGTCAATTGTCACCATTATATCCATAGCCTTTTATGCATGCTACATGTTGTCTACTTGGTCCCATAGGTAAATCTAACCTTAAAGGACAATCTCTCTCTCTCTCTCTCTCTCTCTCTCTCTCTCTCTCTCACCTCAACTTTATGGTCAATGTGATTGTTACTACAATAATAAAACTCCCAACCTTTTC
>NW_028221443.1:0-45000 GCF_014529385.1 Adiantum capillus-veneris
GGAACTAGCTCGAAAAGACTCGAAACCACTCAATCCGACTGGAGAGTAAGCTTTAAAGTTGTCTGAACCAGCTGGTCAGCTCAAAGACACTTCGAGGTAAAAATTTCAAGAGTTGGCCAAAAGTCAGGCCAAATTAAGTTTTTACTTGATTCATAGGCTTAAAATAGCTCATATAAAGAGTGTCTTTGAAAACATTGCAAAAAAGTGCTTATTTCAAGCTTGAAGTTAATAATCACGATTATTAACTTTCTGCTCTAAATTGACCAAAGTTCATACCATTGACTCATTGCATGTGTACAAACAACTTTTGCAAAGGACCAAGAGATTTGGATCACCAAACTAGCAAAAAACTAAAGTTTGTACTGACTTTTGGAATCTTGAGTGTTAATTGGGAAAAATTGTCCAAACTTGTTGAAAATTGATTCTTAGGCTTATATTGATGTGATAAACATGTGCATATGCTCAGTTGACCAAAAAGATGCAAAAAGTTGTCAGTTATAAATAATCGCGATTATTCACATTTTGCCCATTTTTCAATTTTTTTGACCAAGTCAGCATATCACTAGTTTTAAATGTTGTAATAAGCCCACAAACCAAATTTGGTAAGATTTGGATCACTGGATTGAAAATTGTGACCAAATTTGCAAAGTTAGTCTACGGACATATAATTAATGACCATTTGACCAAAAATTGTCCAAACTTGATGAAACTTGGCTAGTGACCTTAACTTGAGGTGCTTAACAGATCTGTGTCAAAATTGGGGCAAAAAGTTGCAAAAATATAGTTGGAGTAAATAATCGCGATTATTTACATCTGCTTTAAAACTTGATAAATTTTCACAATTGAGTATACCACAAGGTCAAGCACATCAAGCAGACCTCACAAATCAATTTTGGTGAAATTTGGATCATAAAAGTGAGACTTAAGCCAGATTCTTGAAATCAGAGTTTGCGGACACAAAACAATTGATAAACTTGATCAGATTTTGTCCAAACTTGTTGAAATCTGTTCAAGGACTTTCACAAGTTGTATACTTGCCAAACCAATCCAAGAAGTGCCAAAAACTGACAAAAGTAAATAACCGTGATTGTTTACTACTGCTATCTAGAGACATTAAATTTGCCTTTTGAACTCATACAGTGTTAGACCAACATAATATAAAGCCACAGTGAAATTTTGGGTTCAATTAGATCAAAATTGGTACATGTACACTCAGTTTCCAGGTTACAGATCAAACCTCTGAAATTTTTCTAAAATTGAATCTAAAAGTCAAACTTTGACTTCCATAGCTCGATTTGAAGTGATACACATAGACCAATCACGAGAGTTAGCAAAAAACTCTACTGTCTTTATAGAATAATAGCTAACTTGATCAAATTTGTACACGAATCAGATTGCAGACGAGGAATCAGTGGCTTGACGGAAAGTTGCAATCGAATTAAGTGGAAATTGATGATGAGTCAATCCAAAGGTGAGTACTCTATCCAGGGCTTCATAAATGTATATGAACTTTAGATCTGGTCGTGTACTAGGAAATCAGGGCATACTCGAAACCTCCAGTAGAGTATCCACGAAGAAAGCGTTAATCAAGGCAATTCCTTGCACACAATTCTTGAAGAAGTCTCAGACACTTTTTCAGACTCAACTTTGGAAATGTCTTCTTACTCGACTCACTCGAAAACCGGAACGACAATGCGCTATAAGCACATACTCTCATTTTACAAGACTAACCGCCATGGAGCCCAGGTTTACTTGGACCCTAACGAGGAGTATGCTATTCGCATTGATGACCATGGTATTGAGTTCGAAGAAGAGATTAGGGAAAACAAACAAGGAAAAATGTACATGGACAGAAACGGAATTCAGTATGTACAAGTTGAAAACCCTGATGTGGTAGACAAATGGGGGTTAGAAGTAAACACCATAATCCCAAATATGTCAGCAAAAGAAGGACCACCAACTTTCGAATTCGAGGGATATGATCAAGTAGACTTGAAGCCTTTGAAATGGCTTAGTACGGATAATCCTAGCATCGGAGTCTATTGTTGGGAAGATAGAAACATAAAAGATCTTTTGTGGACTTCGCATGCCAAACCAGGACAACTAATGGCCATGAAGATCATCTATATCTTCAAGATCAAAGATAAGGGGTCAGCATATCTACCAACCTACCTGTTTAGGGATTGTTATAACAACAACTTTGTTATGATGACTCCTGAGGAGGTCGAACAATCCAAATACCAAGGGTATTCCATACGGGATTGGATATTGGGACAAGGACGAGAAAAAATTCCAAGAGATGAACACCGTGAGAGATCATCTCAAAGTAATGTAAAGAAACCAGAAACCACCTCATCACGTAGAAAACGGATGACACTAAGGCCAGTCCAGGGCTACATGAGTCACTATTTCCAACAGACTGGTTTGAAGGACTCAGAACATGACCAACTGCCAGAAGACTTGGAGTTGAACCAAACAGATGCGTCAGACCAGCTGATTTTCAGAAATGGGTCAAAAAATACAGTGGATCAGGGGATCCATACGACCACTTAGCAAGCTTTAAGCAAGTGCTAAGAGCAAAACAAATATTCGATTTCCATACTCAATTCAAGGGGTTTGGAATGACATTAGAAGGAAAAACATTAACATGGTTCCAAAACATTCCACCAAGATCAATCATGGACTTGAACACATTAGCTCAAGAATTTGTAGCTGCTTGTTACAAAACGGGGATCAAACACAATACGGTAGCTCAAATCTACAGCTTTAAATAGAAACATGGTGAGTCTGTTAGGAATTGTGCAACTTGAATGAAACAATACATTGCCAAATGCCCAGGGCTAGAGATACCTGCAGAAGAACGACTTGTATCCTTGTTTCTAGAGGGATTGCTAAACAAAAAACTTCATGCTATATACTCTATAGTAAAAAGCATACGACCCTAGAAGAGTGTGTGTCAAATGCTATTGACTTAGGAGACAATTGTGATATTTTCAACGAAGAAGATGTCCCTAAGGATAACCAAAGCGAGAAAACAACATCCACTAAACCAGCACAAGTGGGAACGACTGCTGTAACACCACTCCAGCTATCGAAGGTATGCTAAAAAGGATGAATGACATGATGAACAACATGCAAAAAGCACCTATGAGGGGACCAGGACAAGGGATACCTCAACAGGGACAACGAATTAGGCCACAAAAATGGTGTGCAATTGAGGGTAAATGGACCAACCATGAGACCCACAAGTGCTAATTCAGACCAAAGTATGATGTGAATGTTCAGTACATGCCCATGAGGCCACAAGGACAACCCATGTACAGATATCAGCATAATATGGCCCAAGCTCAAAGATCACCAATGGGTATGGAAAGATCTCAACCTGTGTTGGGATAACAACCTCCGTATCTAGGACATAATGCAGTGCCTGTAAACTACATGTACTCTAAAGGAGTCATAGATAAACAAGCATTAGTGCCTGTTACATCCTATGCGGAGCCCAGTCCATCTATAGTAATGGTAGAAGGAGATTGGTATAATTCACATCCACCACCAATGAAAGAAACCGTGACTTATGCTCCACTAGAGCTCGCACCAATGTATTATGTAGCTAATCAAGGTGTCAGACCTCCCATGGTAAGACCCATGATGAAGCCAAGAACAGGAAACTGTCATAACTGTGGTGCTGATGATCATTGGAAAAATGAATGTCCAGATCCTGACAGAAAACTCAAACCAGTAGAAGCCTATTGCATACAATGTTGCAAAAAGGGAGGACACTTTCCGAAAGATTTTCCAAAAAATCATTTGAACAAGGGTAAAACTGTAATAAACGTAGTCCATGTGATACCTAGTAGCTCATCAGAAAGTGAGCCGATTGTTCCAATCAAGGTAATCACTAGAGCCCAGGCAAGAAAAAGAAACACAACTCCTCTGATGATTCGAAAATACAAAAGTTTCCTCTTAAAGAATCAAAAGGAGCAGAAGCAAAAGATATGAGATGAGAAAACAAAAACAACGAGTAGAAATCGAGGAGAAAGCAAAAAAGCTATTCTAGGAAAAGCTGAAAGAAACTAGAAGTGAATTCAAAGAAACAACCGTGAAATCTGGAGGATCCATTCTAGTTGATGAATTTTTTGAGCCTATAATGCCGCCTTGGAAGCCTACCAAGCAGGACTTAAAGTAGGCCAAAACATGAAAAGCAAATGGAAAAACTATTGTCACAGGAACCGAATAATAGAGATACACAACAAAAGATAGAGGAAGAGATCTTCGTATTGATGGATTTTTGCAGAGTTTTGATACAACAGAGGAGCAATGGAATATATGGGCGCACTCCGTTGTACGGAGCTCGAACCTCCCGACCACCCTTGAGCTTCAGTTCGCTTGCATGCAGCGTCTCACTCGCACTCGCACTCGCACTCGCACTCGCAATCACACTCGCACTCGCACACGCACTCGCACTCGCACTCGCAAAAGAGGAGATCTGTGAATGATCCCCAAACGCATCACCCATCGTGCTTTTATCTTTCTTTTCCTCTAAAAGTCCGCGACTTCTCAAAATAGTCGCTTTTTAGGCGTTCAATCAACTCGATTTTCGCACCAAGTATACCTGCAAGAATAAGATAAGAACGTGATCGCTAAGCGATCCGTAAATGTTAGATTTTTATCATAACACTTTGCCCAAATCTTGTTTCACACATTCATTTCTGCATCGCCTACAAAATAGCCAAAAGAACATACTCGTGCAACCAATTCAACATGATAATCAAAGTAAAAAAACATAATTATGTACCTTCATAATTTCAATTGCAATACTCTACCATGAAGAAACAATCCACTTCTTGGTTGATAGCAGGGAGAGCTATATGATGTTGTATGTCTGCCTGTCCCTGTGTATACTACATTGTTGCTGCCTTCTGTTTGTTTTCATCACAACTTCTACAAACAAACTCAGAATAGAGCAATCCAGGTACTCAAAACGACGGGAATAGATCTGGTCTACAAGGCTACGCGAAGAGAATTGTAAAAAAACGTCTTTATTTGGTTGAAAACGCAACTTTTAGATTGCGACTTTTAAAAGCTCTATTTTTGGGTCTCCATTACTTTTACAACTTATTTTAAGCCTATCCATACATTTTAAGCTAAAACACATAAATATAAAACATTGATATTAATAAAAATCTCAATTTTACTGTTCATACACAGACTATCTGTTATTCATTAATCTTTATCAAATACGTCTTTAGTGTATTATTTAAAAAAAGAATATATGCTCTCTCTTAATATCTCAAACTCATTCATATAAGCTCTATTTAATAGACTATTCAATAATCTTTCAAATCGTGCTAAACGAAAGATATGCACTACTACATTCTTTTCAACTTTAAGAACTTTAAAAATTAGTCCTATTACATTCTCCCCTTATCAAAATTAACTCTGTCCTCATAGTTGGAAAGAGAGGAAAATTCTTTTTGCAAAACACTAAGATCAACCCATGATGCACCCTCTACTGGATAGTTATGCCACTTAACCAAAACTTCCAAAATGTCTCTATTTCTCAGATGTTTAACACGCCTATCTAGCACTAAGTTTGGTTCTACAGTCAATGGTCCGTCATATTTCAACTTAGAGTTGTTTTGTAAAACATGATGCACATTAGGAACACACTTTTTCACTAAACTCACATGAAATACAGGATGCACTTTAACATGAGAAGGCAATTCCAGTTTGTAAGCTAATGAAGCAATGCGCTTCAAAATTTTAAACGGCCCAACAAATCATGGAGACAATCTTCTACCCTTTCCAAGAATCAATTGAGACTTCTCAGGAATAACCTTTAAGAAAACCATATCACCAGTTTCATACTCCACAACACGATGTTTCTTGTCATAATACAATTTATGTCTCTTTTGAGCTTCTCTAATATTCCCCCTGATTTTGGCCAACTCGCTATCCATTTTCTCAAGCATCTCACATGACGGTTCTATCTTATTCTTCGAGTTAAGAAAATTAATAGGTGTGGAACAGTTGTAGCCATACATTGCCTCAAACGGAGTTATCCTAATAGATAAATGATATGAACTATTATATGCAAATTCAACCAAAGGCAGATATTCATTCCAATTAGATTGGTTTTCATTGACATACATTCGTAACATATCTTCTAAAATACGATTCACTCTCCCCGTTTCCCCATCAGTTTGAGGATGAAAAGTAGTAGACATGCGTAACTGGGTACCTATAGAGTCAAAAGTCGCTCTCCAAAAATGAGAAGTGAACTTAGAATCTCTGTCAGACACTATGCTCTTGGGCATGCCATGCAAACGAAATATCTCTTTCACAAACAAGCGTGCAATGGTCAATGCAATACTAGTTTTTTTTTTACAGGAAAGAAGTGAGTTTGTTTTGTGAGTCTATCTACCACCACAAAGATCGAGTCATACCCTCCACGAGTAGTAGGAAGTCTAATGATAAAGTCCATGGATATAGACTCCCACTTTTGTAAAGGAATGTCTAAGGGTAGAAGGTCACCAAGCATCCTCTTATGTTCAATCTTAACTTGTTGACATTGAAAGCACTCACGCACATAGTTCTTAACATCTAATTTTATATGCGGCCAAAAGAATGAACTTTTAATCTTTTCATATGTCTTATTCAATCCAGGATGACTAGAAAAAGGTGAATTATGACACTCATGCAGAATTTGACTCTTAAAAGCAGAATTTGTAGGAATACACAAGCGGTCATAATAATACAGATTTCCCTTATACAAGTGATATCTGTTCTCATACATCTCACCAATATTCTCACGCAAGAAGTTCAAAATAGGCATGTAAAAAGAATCATTTTCAACTTCGGCATGTATCTCATCAATCAAATTGGATCGCACAACAGTCAACAAATTACACATGGGCCTACGACTCAATGCATCTCTAACTTTATTTTCTTTTCCACACAAATACTTCAAATCAAAGTCATACTCAGCCAACAATTCAATCCATCTTCTTTGTCTGTTATTTAACAATGGCTGAGTGAAAATATACTTCAAGCTTTTAGGGTCTCAAAAGCAGTCTCATAGCTAGAAGTCCACACAAAACCCTTGTCTTTCTTGGTCAATTTGGTCAAAGGACTTGCTATCTTAGAGAAATCTTTAATGTGTGCTCTCTCATATTGTGCTAGACCCATAAAGCTTCTCACATCCCTTAATGACTAAGGTGCTGGCCACTCCACAATAGTCTTAACTTTGTCAAGATCAATGTGAATCCCCTCTTTAGAAATCACTCTTCCCAAATACACAATATGATCCTTTGCAAAAGAACACTTACTTGCTTTGGCATACAATTTATGTTCACGCAAAACCTCAAATGTTTTCTTTAAATGCAATGCATGATCTTCTTCATTCTTAGAATACACAAAAATATCATCCAAGAATATCAGAATGAAGTCATCAAGATACGGGTGAAAAATATTATTCATTAAGCACATGAAAGATGGTGCATTAGTCAAACCAAAAGCAAGAACTGTAAATTCATAATGCCCATAACGTGTACAAAAAGCAGTCTTTGGAATTTCCTCGGCCTTAATGCGGATTTGATGGTAGCCAGAACGAAGGTCAATCTTTGAAAATATTGTGGCACCACTCAAATGGCTAAGCAATTCATCTATGTGAGGAAGAGGATATTTGTTCTTAATGGTATGTTTGTTTAATCCCCTATAGTCAATACATAACCTATATGTACCATCCTTTTTTTCTTTTGGAATAACATAGGACTATCTCAAGGAGATACACTAGGTTTAATGAAACCCTTTTTCAAAAGATCATCAAGTTGTATCTTGAGCTCTTTAATCTCATCAATATTGAACCTGTATGGAGCCCTTGAATAAGGTGTTGCTCCTAGGTATAGATCTATGGCATGGTCTACCGCTCTAGGCGGAGGCATACCAGGAAGATCGTCCGGAAACACATCCTTAAATTCATGTAAGAGATCCTCTACAATTTTGGATTTGTCTCTTTTTGGTTATCCCCATATTCTTCTGTAATCTCATTAGCAAATACAAGAAACGTCTCACACTCTTATCTAAGTCACCTTATCAACTCCATGGCCAAAACTAGATTTAAAATCTCTTTCTTTCCACAAAGAGTGTGACTTATCATCATCAAATGATTAAAGATATATTTTTCTTTCTTAACAATCAATCAAAACATGATTTTCAATCATCTAATTGATACCAATGATAACATCATGCATATCAGTGTTTATGATATAGAAATCATCTTTATGCTTCCGACTCTTCAAAGGAAAAAAAAACAAATTTTCTACTAACTCTTTCGTGAAACAATTATTACCACTGGTTAAATCTAGAAGTCTTTTAACTTCTCGATTTAATTTTAAGTTTAGTTTCTCAATCAATTTAGATGACAAGAAGCAATCAATACTATCCAAATTAATTAAGAAATTCAAATTTATATCTCAACTTTTACGCATAAATTCAATCATAGAAGCTTTCAAAGGACGTATCAAAGACATAAAACATCACAAAGAAGGGGTAGATGACTTACCTTTATCGTACGCATCGCCAAAAGTCTCCAATTGAGCCATCTTGGTATGTATTGTCTTATCGGTCACCTTGCTCGAGCATTCGAAAGTTTGGTGGTCGTGTTCCCGATATTGAAAGTATAATCCAAATCTTTGAGTTCTTCAATCCACGCTTCTAAATCTTCGCATATCTTTCTTATGTCATCAAACTCTTTAAGCTTAGCCTTCGTTAAGAATGATTTGGTTGTCGCTTCTCCCATATCGTCATCGTTTCTTTTTCGCGTTGACGACCTCTACGTCCACCACAATCGTTCACACCATCACCACTATCACCACCGTCAGGTGTCTTAGCGCCGCCACGATGATTATTGTTTCCTGGTGGATTAGCATGGTTTTTGCCTTCATGTTCGCCATGAAGGTCCACATAGATATAAGGCTCTCGTGCTGCTTTGCCCCGCAGAGCCTTAGCACGCTCCCGATTTGCAATTTCCAGATCTTCCCGTAGTCATCGAATCAGCTCTTCTTGCTCCTTCATATTCTTCTCGTATCCGTCCATGTCCAGAATCAACCGCTTGCTCTGATACCAATTGTCACAGGAACCGAATAATAGAGATAGACAGCAAAAGATAGAGGAAGAGATCTTTGTATTGATGGATTTTTGCAGAGTTTTGATACAACAGAGGAGCAATGGAATATATGGGCGCACTCCGTTGTACGAAGCTCGAACCTCCCGACCACCCCCGAGCTTCAGTTCGCTTGCATGCAGCGTCTCACTCGCACTCGCACTCGCAGAAGAGGAGATCTGTGAATGATCCCCAAACGCATCACCCATCGTGCTTTTATCTTTCTTTTCCTCGAAAAGCCTGCGACTTCTCAAAATAGTCGCTTTTTAGGCGTTTAATCAACTCGATTTTCGCACCAAGTATACCTGCAAGAATAAGATAAGAACGTGATCACTAAGCGATCCGTAAAGGTTAGATTTTTATCATAACACTTTGCCCAAATCCTGTTTCACACATTGATTTCTGCATCGCCTACAAAATAGCCAAAAGAACATACTCGTGCAACCAATTCAACATGATAATCAAAGTAAAAAAACATAATTATGTACCTTCATAATCTCAATTGCAATACTCTACCATGAAGAAACAATCCACTTCTTGGTTGATAGCAGGGAGAGCTATATGATGTTGTATGTCTGCCTGTCCCTGTATATACTACACTGTTGCAGCCTTCTGTTTGTTTTCATCATAACTTTTACAAACGAACTCAGAACAGATCAATCCAGGTACTCAAAACGACGGGAATAGGTCTGGTCTACAAGGCTGCATGAACATAATTGCAAAAAAACGTCTTTATTTGGCTGAAAACGCAACTTTTAGATCGCGACTTCTAAAAGCTCTATTTTTGGGTCTCCATTACTTTTACAACTTATTTTAAGCCTATCCATACATTTTAAGCTAAAACACATAAATATAAAACATTGATATTAATAAAAATCTCAATTTTACTGTTCATACACAGACTATCTGTTATTCATTAATCTTTGTCAAATACGTCTTTAGTGTATTATTTAAAAAAAGAATATATGTTCTCTCTTAATATCTCAAACTCATTCATATAAGCTCTATTTAATAGACTATTCAACAATCTTTCAAATCGTGCTAAACGAAAGATATGCACTACTACATTCTTTTCGACTTTAAGAACTTTAAAAATTAGTCCTATTACAACTATCCTTCTCCAGACATGGAAGCAGCTAAGCTGGAAGCTTATCAAAATTTGGTAAGAATCACGCAAGAAATGCTAGAAAAACTGTAACATTTAATGGCCTAAAATCTCATGTGTAGCGGAAATTAGCCTGAACATAGTGAGCATTTCATTAGAGTTGATTCCTAATGAGAATTACAAGAGTGCTTGGGTGGAGAGAGCAACAAAAAGCATAACACCTAGTTAGATAGCATCGACAATACTTTCAAAAGAGAGAGCAATTAAGCTATTGACAACAGTTGAGGACCGGATTTGCATGGAGCCGGTCCCCCCTCCAAAAGGCTTTGTATTATGGTTTCTCCCATCAAGAGAGACATTGTACAATACAATTCTTTGTGTTCCTTCAAGACGAGCTAGTGCAATGAAGATGGAAGCTTCATACACCAAGCAAAACACTTAATCAAACACAACTTGAATTATCCCCGTTCTCAGACCCAAGACCTCACACACCTTCGAAGATGGTGAGAGCTAGCAGGGTATGAGAGTAGATTGAGAGGAAAAAGAAGTATCTTACGAGAAGAAGTACATCTCCTCACATAATCACTCATATTAGCATAGCTTAGCTTAGTAATTAGCTTGGTAGAGAAGATGAGCATGCATTGAAGCTTGGCTCTTGGTTGGATTTGCATCCACATGCCAAGAGAGTGTTGATGTAGGCTTCTATCTCACAAGCTTGGAGTAGGTGATGAGCTCTCCATTAAAGCTTGGGAGGAGATAGAGTATTTTCCCTTCACACATGGTCAAGTGTGAGAGTGTGTGTGTCAATGCCAAGCAAAAATCAGCCCCCTCTCTCTCTTGGGCGAGCCCTAGCTGCTAAGTTAGTCTGGCTTTTGCCTCATTGGACCTCCCCAGGTCAAGCCAATAGGGATTAAGCAGCATAAGTGATAGCCTTCTGACATGTGTCCCCCTTTCCCCTTTTGTGAGAGCTTTAGATAATTAAATAATTAAACTAAACTCTCATTGGACCCCTTTGCCTCCTGGCCAATAGGAATCAGGCAAGCCATGGGGCTCCTGAATGCTCATTGGACCCCTTGGGAGACTGCCCAATAGTCTTCTAGGACACTTAATTCTTATTGGTTTCTTTTATTAAATGTTTTTAAATTAATTAAACTAGATTTACTCTAGCCTAATTCTCATTGGTCCACTTCAAGGGTCTTCCAATAGGAATTGGGCATACCTTGTGGGCATCTGGCCTAGGGAGCTGACATGTGTCCCTCATTCCCTTTGTGTAAAGGGAGCCTGTGTGTGTGTGTGTGTGGCTTTCTCTCTCATCCCCTAGCTTTGGGGCTCGCCCCCTCCCATGTAGGGATGTAGAAAGACTTTTTGGGCACACACTAAGCATCCAATTTTCCCTAAGGTTGACCTTTGGACACAACCTTTGAATTTTGGAACCTTAGCATTTTGGAAGTCTTAATGGGCTGAACCTTAGGGTCTTTTTAGCCCGTTGTTTCACATGGCTCTTTTGCAGATGGCCCCCCCTTTGGATCCCTATTTTCCCTCCTTTGGATCCCTACTGTGGCCGGTCTGCTAACTTAACCAATATTCTAGCTTTTTCTCCCTTGGCACTTCCCCACATTAAATGATCAGTTTAATATGAGAAAATCATTTAGGAGAATTAGATATTGATTATTATGACATTACCTCTCTCTTGAAATCATAGTCGTCCTCGACTATGGTGTAGAGAAGATAAAGCATATGCATGAGTCCTTTTCTTAGCGGGTAGAGGATCCCTATGTTACCCTACGACATCATTCCATAATGGATGACTAGTCCATTTGGCGCTTGAGAGCCTGAGGCTGCCGCAAGCATGTCTGCACATTAGTCCTATCAGTCTTCCATAGTAGAGTGACAAGCTCTACTTGGTGTTCGGGAGACGTCGTCTCCGCAAACTTGATCTAAGCATGCATACTACTTCATTTTTGTGCACAAATAAAGAAAAAGAGAGTCTTATAAGACAAAAATTTTTGTTCATTTTTAACATTTTGTACATTTGCTTACTCTTGGGAAGCATTGTAAGCATTGACAAGGTTTAGGTTATCCTTTAATTGTATGCCTTGCATCCATCTAGCATCTTCAAAAGGATAATTCTTAAACTTAATAAGATATCGTCGGATAGTCTTACCGCCTCTTAATACCTTGTCTTCATGTCGGAGAATGGACTCGGGCTGCAGCACCTCCTCGTGGTCCTCGATCTCCGGTGGGTCTTCAATAGTTGGTTCTTGAGGTGGCTCTCCTTTGTAAGGCTTTAAGAGGCTCACATGAAAAGCATTGTGTATGAGCCAATGATTGGGCAACTTAAGTTGATAGGCCATCTCATTGATTGGCCTAAGAATCTGGAAGGGACCATAGTACCTTTTTGCTAGTTTAGCATAGTACTTTTGGTGGCCCGTAGGATTCTTGCCCGTCGTGTGCCTTAATCGAGCCTTGGGAAACTTTAACAAGACCCAATCGTTTTCTTTAAAGGCTTGGGCTCTTCTGTGCTTGTCAGCAGCAGCCTTTTGCCTTTGCTGTGAGATAGAGATAGCATCCTTAATCTTTTGGAAAGATTCTTGTAGGTCTCGGCTATACTCATCTGCAGCGAAGATCTTCCCATGTACCTTAAGTAGCAAGGGACTTTTTGATCTTCCCTCAATTACCTCGAAAGGTGCTTTTCCTGTAGAAGTATGTACAGTGTTATTGTAAGCATACTCTACTAAGGGTAAGTACTTCTCCCATTGGGATCTTTGATCTACTTCCGTTACATAGGCTTTTAGTAGATCGAGAATAGTTAGGTTAGCTATTTCACTTTGGCCATCAGTTTGTGGATGATAGGCCGAAGAGAAGTTTAGCCTTGTTCCTAAATTCTCAAAGAGACCCTTCCAGAAATTACTGGTCATTCTAGGATCTCTATCCGACACTATGGACATTGGCAAGCCATGGTACTTGAAAATTTGTGAAATGAAGAGGGTTGCCATTTGATGGGCTTTGATAGTCTTTTTGACAGGTATAAAATGAGCTTGTTTACTGAACCTGTCTACTATCGTCCATATTCCCGTATTCCCATGGATAGACTTAGGCAATCCAAAGATAAAATCCATGGATATGCTCTCCCATGGTGAATTAGGGATTGGCAAGGGTTGAAGCAATCCAAGTTGCTTCCCTCTATCAAATTTTGTCTTTTGACATACCACACATTTGGAAACATACTCATGTATGTTCACTTTCATGGTAGGCCAATAGAAATATGTTTCAATTCCCTTTAGGGTAGACTGAATCCCTCTATGCCCCGCATATGGGGGAGCATGAGATTCATACATTACTTTCTCACGTAGTGAGTTAGTAACGCATAGTCTATTGCCATAGAGAAGATAACCATCTTGTAAAGTAAATGGTTCTTCTTTCTTCCCTAAGGCAAGGGCTGAAATCACATCTCTAAAATCGGGATCAATAGCATACTCATCTATCATTAAAGATAGATCATTGTGAGTTGCTATGGAAACCGCATTCACTCTCGGTCGTCTTGAGAGTGCATCGGCTACTTGATTATGCTTGCCAGCAATGTGAGCAATATGAAAATGAAATTGCGAAAGGAAATTTGCCCACCTCATTTGTTTGTCGGAGAGCTTGGTCTGCGTCATGAAGTACTTAAGACTTTGGTGATCCGTTCGCAGAATGAAAGGAGTCCCCAATAAATAGTGCTTCCATGAGTCTAAGGCATGTAGAACTGCAAGGAGTTCTTTTTCGTATATGCCTAGAGCTTGCTCAACAGGGTCGAGCCTTCGACTCTCATAGCCTATGGCGTGCCCTTCTTGGAGCAAAACAGCCCCAAGGCAATCACCACAAGCATCACATTGGACCTCAAATGGTTTTGAGAGATCCGGTAGTGTAAGCACAGGTTGAGAGATAAGCTTTTCTTTAAGCTTTTCGAAAGCATTGTTCTCCTTAGCAGACCACGTATACCTAACATTTTTCTTTGTTAGGTCATGTAATGGTCCCGCAATTTGTGAGAACTTTTCTATGAAGCGTCTATAGTATGCACACATACCTATAAAGCTTCTTAGTTCATGAAGATTCCTTGGTTTAGGCCATCCTTTTATTACCTCTAACTTGGATGGATCCATTTGGATTCCATCTTGAGAGATAATGTGACCTAAATATTGAATCTCTTGCAAGAAAAATTCACTTTTCTTTCGATTAACATAAAGTTTATTCTCTCTTAAAACTTGAAATATTACCTGGAGGTGTTGCTTGTGTTCCTCTAATGAATTAGAGTAGATGATAATATCATCAAAGAACACTCCAGTGAAGGTTCGATGAGGTCTGAACAGCTTCTCCATCAAGCGGTTAAATGTGGCTGGTGCATTAGTCAAGCCAAAAGGCATGACAATGTATTCGTAAAGACCAAATGTAGTACGAAATGCGGTCTTTACAATGTCTTGATCAACTATCCTTATTTGATGATAGCCACTTTTTAGGTCAATCCTACTGAAGTAGGTCGATCCTTGTAGCTTATCAAATAGGTCTTCTACCCGTGGAACGGGAAACCTATTCTTGATAGTGATCCTATTTAGTGCTCTATAGTCGACACACATACGATATGTGCCGTCTTTCTTTTGCACTAATAGCACAGGTGAGCAAAATGGAGATGAGCTAGGCCTAACCATGCCCTTCTCAATTAACTCATGCACTTGCCGCATAATCTCCTCTTGTTGAGCTTGAGAAACTCTATAAGGAGGTTTGTTAGGCGGTGAACTTCCTGGAAGAAGTTCAATTGCATGGTCGTCATTACCTCGTTTAGGAGGTAGCTCACAAGGGATGTCGTCAATAAAGACATCTTGAAACCCCTTGAGAAAATTGGATAACTCTAATTCCTTTTGGTTGCTTTTATTTTCTTTTGCTAAAGCATTAGGTTCATTTTGAGAATCTTTAACAAAAATCATGTACACGGAAATAGAGCTCTTTATTGACTTGTTGAAAGCTGGTGTATGTACAATGGGGATGGTGTTACCCATCTCCCTAGCATCTATATACATGTCCTTTTCCCTGAACTTAAAGGAGATTCTCCTTTCAGGAAATTTAACATGGGCAGCCAGACGGTCAAACCATGGTGCCCCTAGGATTACATCCTCATGCTTGAGAGGAGAGATAAAGAAATCCTCTTTGTCCACATAGCCTTGGACATGAAGCCTCAATTTCCCGATTAAGGGAGTGACTGAAGCTTCTTGCCCCTTGAAGGCACTGTCTGCGGGTAGGATATCTCCCATCTCGTAGGATTGTATGCCTAGCTTGGTGGCTAACTCCATAGATATGAAATTGTGAGTAGAACCAGGGTCAAAGAGAATAAAAGCATCATGTTCTCTTACCTTTCCCCAAGCATGGCATAGAGGAGATCCTTTGTGGTGAGTTTGGTGAATCTCCTCCTCTTGGATTTCAACCAAAGAAGCTCTAGGAGGATCTTGGCGGTTGTTCTTTTGGGGACAAGCGCGGTACGCATGCCCTTGTTCGCCGCACTTGAAACACCGGTTATCTTTACGATAACGCTCAAGCTCTTCAGGAGAGAGTTTATTCTTTCCTTTGTAAACTCCCTTCTCTTTAGCTTTGTTGGAATTGCCCTTAGGAGACTTTTGGACATTGTCCTTCCCCTTAGGCTCATTGGAACCTTTGTTTTCCGGGGGCTTATTATTTCTTTTACCCCCCGTTTGGAAATTGATTCGCGAGGCCACCATAGTATGGTGTATTACCGCCGATATGGTACGTGGCCTTTGGGAGTTGACATACTCCGCCATTTCTTCGGTTAAGCCCGCACAAAATTGTTGCTTTTGCTCTCCAAAATCCAACTTTTTGAAGACAGTGGCTTTGAGTTGTAGGTCCCAAAACTTGTCTACATATTTGTGGATGGATTCATTGGGAGAGAGCTTTAAGCTTCGCCATTCGGTGAGTACTTTGTCTTTGGCATCGGTGGCCAAAAACTGCTTCATAATGGAAGCTCTTAAAGCCTTCCATGTTCGTGGAGCTTCACCGTTGGCTCGTAGGCTAGACCACCATTGTCTGGCGGACTTTTGAAAGTGCATAGCTACATGGCGTAGCTTAGAGGACTCCGTGAAGCCCTCATCTCCAAACGCCGCATCGAATTGCTGGATAAAGGCCAAAACTTTGTCTGTAGCACCGAAGGTGCCATCATAGGTAAGGAAAGAGATGCTCTTCCCTCCCTCTTTGAATTTCTTCAGCTTGGACGACCTCTTCCATGCGGCATAGGATTTCCTATGGCCTCTTCTTTTTGATGGTTCAAAAGTTGCACCATCACTTTCTTCAGAAGATGAAGAATTTGAAGAAGGTGGAGAAGAGGGTGACCTCTTTCTCGCCTTTTTCTTGTCTTGATCTTTGTCGTCTTCACCATAGCTTTCATAAGAGGAAGAGGATAAAGAAGATGGAGAAGAGGGTGTCCTCTTTCTCGCCTTTTTCTTCTCTTGCTTTTTATCATCCCTCTTTGAATTATGGCGTGGAGAAGAGTGTGATGGTCTTTCCGCTTTGGTGGTGATGGAGAGCGTTTAGCCCGCCGTCTTCGTGGAGCCATCTCCGCCGAGGTGGCGGGAGACTCGCTTCTTTCTCGTTCCTTCGGTGGAGGCTCTTGAGTTCTCCTTTGGGAAGGAGATGCATCATCAAGAAGTAAGTTCTTGAGCCCTTCATATGGATTCTCTTCTTCTTCCCGAATCGGAGAGAGACCTCTTTTGGTAGTCTCACAAGGAGGCTTCCTAGGTGTTCTCTCGTCATGGTGATGAGCTTGGAGAATCCCGTGAGCACGGAGCTGCCGTTGCACTTCACTTTGGAGAGATGGATTGCCCATGGCTTGTTGAAGCCTAGAAACAAGATAATTAACAAGCATTGAAGCATCATTAGTAGCTTGCTCATGAGCAAAATCAAAGTTATCAACATTAATTTCACTCTCTTTAATATTGTCAGCCATTCTAACAACTTTTAGGTGTAAACTTTTTAGGTGTACTTTGGAACTTCAAGCCCTAGTTGCTACTCCTCTTTACCCCTTTAGAAAAAGCACTCAAGCTACTGTACCCGCGGCTCGAATACCATTAATTGCAAGGAATAGAAGAGAGGGTCTTTCGACACCAAAACAGCACCGGCTCCTGTCAAGCTTCTAATAGCTCAATAGTGGTTAAGCCGTAGGCAAGCCCCGTAGGACTCCACTATTAAGACCATAGCTCTCGACGGTGATGCCCCGTTAACTGCACAAAGGCAGGCGCACTGCAAGGCTGAAAAATCCCTATTCTACTTACTCACAGGCAATTAATAATACCAACCATTTGTAGCTAGCTTGAGGACCTCCCTTCTTGAGCAAGAAAAGAGAAACCTTGAGCTCTGATACCAATGTAACATTTAATGGCCTAAAATCTCATGTGTAGCGGAAATTAGCCTGAACATAGTGAGCATTTCATTAGAGTTGATTCCTAATGAGAATTACAAGAGTGCTTGGGTGGAGAGAGCAACAAAAAGCATAACACCTAGTTAGATAGCATCGAAAATACTTTCAAAAGAGAGAGCAATTAAGCTATCGACAACAGTTGAGGACCGGATTTGCATGGAGCCGGTCCCCCCTCCAAAAGGCTTTGTATTATGGTTTCTCCCATCAAGAGAGACATTGTACAATACAATTCTTTGTGTTCCTTCAAGACGAGCTAGTGCAATGAAGATGGAAGCTTCATACACCAAGCAAAACACTTAATCAAACACAACTTGAATTATCCCCGTTCTCAGACCCAAGACCTCACACACCTTCGAAGATGGGGAGAGCTAGCAGGGTATGAGAGTAGATTGAGAGGAAAAAGAAGTATCTTACGAGAAGAAGTATATCTCCTCACATAATCACTCATATTAGCATAGCTTAGCTTAGTAATTAGCTTGGTAGAGAAGATGAGCATGCATTGAAGCTTGGCTCTTGGTTGGATTTGCATCCACATGCCAAGAGAGTGTTGATGTAGGCTTCTATCTCACAAGCTTGGAGTAGGTGATGAGCTCTCCATTAAAGCTTGGGAGGAGATAGAGTATTTTCCCTTCACACATGGTCAAGTGTGAGAGTGTGTGTGTCCATGCCAAGCAAAAATCAGCCCCCTCTCTCTCTTGGGCGAGCCCTAGCTGCTAAGTTAGTCTGGCTTTTGCCTCATTGGACCTCCCCAGGTCAAGCCAATAGGGATTAAGCAGCATAAGTGATAGCCTTCTGACATGTGTCCCCCTTTCCCCTTTTGTGAGAGCTTTAGATAATTAAATAATTAAACTAAACTCTCATTGGACCCCTTTGCCTCCTGGCCAATAGGAATCAGGCAAGCCATGGGGCTCCTGAATGCTCATTGGACCCCTTGGGAGACTGCCCAATAGTCTTCTAGGACACTTAATTCTTATTGGTTTCTTTTATTAAATGTTTTTAAATTAATTAAACTAGATTTACTCTAGCCTAATTCTCATTGGTCCACTTCAAGGGTCTTCCAATAGGAATTGGGCATACCTTGTGGGCATCTGGCCTAGGGAGCTGACATGTGTCCCTCATTCCCTTTGTGTAAAGGGAGCCTGTGTGTGTGTGTGTGGCTTTCTCTCTCATCCCCTAGCTTTGGGGCTCGCCCCCTCCCATGTAGGGATGTAGAAAGACTTTTTGGGCACACACTAAGCATCCAATTTTCCCTAAGGTTGACCTTTGGACACAACCTTTGAATTTTGGAACCTTAGCATTTTGGAAGTCTTAATGGGCTGAACCTTAGGGTCTTTTTAGCCCGTTGTTTCACATGGCTCTTTTGCAGATGGCCCCCCCTTTGGATCCCTATTTTCCCTCCTTTGGATCCCTACTGTGGCCGGTCTGCTTAACTTAACCAATATTCTAGCCTTTTCTCCCTTGGCACTTCCCCACATTAAATGATCAGTTTAATATGAGAAAATCATTTAGGAGAATTAGATATTGATTATTATGACAAAAACAAAAACCCAAGCTTGAAAGTATTGTTCAACCTGGAGAGCTTGTGGTAGGAGACACTAAAGAAAAATCCGATGTGGTGGCAGGACCCCACTTTGAAACAAAAGAACCAGAGCTTATAGTGCCTGACAACGAAGATGCCTTAGACGAAATTCCATTCTTAGAGGAAGATTGACCAGGACACTTATGGGAAAAAGTGAGAGAGATCAATGATGGGAGTCTTACTCTAAAGTCAGCTCCTATAGACAAAGTCTGGTTGGATAACCTACCTTTTGATGTGAACATGGATGTACAATCCTTGTACGGGGATTGTGGATCTGAAGCTTCAGGAATGTCGAAACCATTGACCTTGAAAAAGTTACCTTCTTACTTGGGAGATAACGAAGATGAATCCATCGTTTGTAAGACCACTCAAGTAAAAAGAGCTGAACAAACCCTAGAAGTAGACGACATTCATTTAATCATGTCTACACCCATCCAACGCACTCTTACCTTGGGAGAACTGTTAAAACTCAGACCATACTTATGGAATGATTTACAGAAAACCCTAGAGAAGGTGGGGATAACGGGGTTAATCTGGAGAATTTGGAAAAAGTGAAAAATGAAATGGACAACAAAGAGATTCAATTTGTTCCCATGAACAAAGTTGAAGAATACTACGAAGGGGAAGAAGGAAACACCACCCTCCCAGTGAAATATAATGACATTGAAACCATGGAAATACTGGATAGTGGAACTGGCATAGCCATAGCCACTAAAGCAGTATGGGAATCCTGGGGACAATCAGCCATTAGACAAACTCGAATGAAATTGCAATTGGCTGACGGACACATTGAGAGACCATTAGGGCTGCTTGAAAAAGTGATAGTCAATTGCTATGGAATTGAATATCAACACACTTTTTCCATACTAGACTTTGGGAAAAAACTCAACCATGAAATCATATTAGGAAGACCTTTTATGCGACAGGTACAACTTATCCAAGATTGGGGAAATAATTATCTGTACTTGAAGCAAGTGGGATCTATAACAAGAGAATCTAAAAGATCATACTTATAGAGATGTCTTGGAAACACCCATCCAAAAGTTTGATTCAGTCTCTTTGGCTGAAACTAAACTCCCATCCTGGTTAAACAAAGACACTTCTATTTGGATGTGTGGAGCTTCAAAAAATAGAAGCTTAAGACGAGAAGAATGTATCCTAGAAAGGGACTGCACAGACGAAGCCTATGTACCTGAACCCTTTCCTGAGCATTTGTTTGAGCCATTCAAATGGACTCAAATTTTAGCGACCATGGATGTATATGTGAATACATCCATGCCTACTCAATTTTGCAATGAGGATGGCTACGACATAATTCTCATCCAAATGATTTCAATCCTCAACATTGAAGACGAAGATGAGGAATCCAAGGACTTAATGAAAGCTCAACAAGTCTTTTCAGACCTCTATTACGATGCAACTGATGATTTAGATGAACACTCAGCTACCTCAGAAGATTTGGGGTCAAAAAAAGAGCATATGAGGGTTAAGCTACTCTTAAAAGGAGGGGAGGAAAAGTTTTTTGACTTTCCAAACCAGAAATCAAGAAGACAAAAATGGTATAGACAAAAAAGAGACACCAACAACTCAAAAACACGACATATGCCATCAGTCTCCAGTAAAACACAATTCTTGATGCAGATAGATGCTAGTGATTGTGCCAAGGACAAAATAACTAGCCGATATCCTTCAAACAAAAATTCAAAAATGTCTCAAACATTGAGAAAAACAAGGAAGGGTACTCAAGCAAACCCACAAGATAAGAAACCACTCATGACTTAAGTCGAGTGGAAAAAAAAATATCAAGAGTTGAAAAAGGCTCTAAAGGAGATATACACAACCAAAATGGAAACCACGGAAGAGGATGATAAGGATCTAATGAGTGTTCCATCCCATTACAGAAAGTATACTCTCTAAGATCGAAAAATCATAGTCAAAAAACCTGTTAGGGAACTACAGAAACAGGGTGAGTCTTATGAAGGGCCTAAAAATGCTAAAAGGATAGACTTGGCTGGACCAGGAGAAGAGCCTAGACCTGCTTACATTGCGAATGACCTAACAGAAGAAGAAGAAGAGATCTTGCTGAGCTTGCTAAAGGAATACCGAGATATCTTCGCTTGGTCTTACAAGGATCTCAAGGGTGTTGATCCAGAAATCTGTCAACATACCATACCCATGAGAAATGATGCGAAACCAAGTAGACAAAGGCCATAGATGTGTAATGAATCATTTGCCTGGAAGATAAAAGAAGAGATTGAAAAACTAAAGGAAGCCGAATTCATTTACGAAATTGAACACACAGATTGGGTGTCTCCAATTGTGGTAGTCCCCAAGAAGAATGGAAAATTATGAGTGTGTATTAATCTCAAAATGGTGAATGCAACTACCGTTAGAGACAACTTTCCTCTTCTGATAACTGAGCATGTTTTAGAACGAGTTGCAAGAAAAGAAGCTTACAGCTTCTTAGACGGATTTTCGGGATACAATCAACTTTTGGTTGACCCAAAAGATCAGCATAAAACTGCTTTTGCAACAGAATGGGGTATATTTGCCTATCGGGTTATGCCATTTGGGTTAACTAATGCTCCAACCACGTTTCAAAGGTTGACGAGCCATGCTTTCAAAGAGTATCTTAGGAAATTCTTAGAAGTATATATGGATGATCTATGCGTACATTCATCAATCTGGGCTGATTATTTTGAACACCTGAAAAAGGTATTCGAAAAATGTAGACTTTATAGGATTTGCTTAAATCCTAAAAAGTGCACATTCATGGGTAGACAAGGAAAAATTCTTGGGCATATAGTGTCTAAAAATGGCATAGCTACTAATATTGAGAAGGTTCATGTCATTGCTGATTTGCCTAGACCAACAACAGTCAAGGGGGTACAAGCCTTCATGGGGCATTGTGGATATTACTGACGGTTCATCTACATGTACGCTATCATAGCAAAACCCATGTATAGCTTGATTACACACTTTGAGTGGACCGAGGCATGTGAAGAATCCTTCATAAAGCTTAAGCAAGCTCTCACCTCAGCTTCTATTGAAAGCACCATATTGGAATAAGGTATTCCACGTACATGTAGATGCTTCCAATTTTGCTATCGGTTGTATACTAGCTCAACCAGGAGATGGGAAAATTGACTTTCCTATTTCTTATGCTAGCCGGACAATTGAACATGGCGGAGAAGAATTACACCACCAGCAAAAGGGAAGGATTAGGAATGATCTATGCCGTTAAAAAGTATAGACATTACCTATTAGCCAACAAGTTTGTGTTCTTTGTGGACCACCAAGCTTTGTTGTATTTGGTCAACAAGCCATGCAACACAGGAAGAATAGTGAGATGGTTCATCATTCTTCTGGAATTTGATTTTACTGTGGTTGTAAAAAAAGGCACTACACATCAAAGAGCAGATCATTTGTCAAGGATTGTTTCAGGAGAATCACCTAAAGGGCCAGATGCCTATTTGTTCTCTGTGGAAATGATACATAGATGGTCGAAAAACATTGTGTCATTGATGACAATAGCTCAAGTGGATTCACAAATACCACTTCCTATAACAATCGAATTAATCGAGCAATCAACTACGTATCAATTACTAGCTGGCAGGCTATACAAAAGAAATCGAGATGGGATATTTCTCTTATGCATTAATCCTGAAGAAAAAGAACAATACCTAAGTCAAGTACATGTTATTATAGTAGGACTTCACTTTGTGGAAGACCAAACTATGAAACTGATCTTGAGACTTGGAGTATGTTGGCCGACTATGAGGAGAGATGTTAGATCTTTTGTCCTCAATATAAAAAACAAACACCCATACCTCATGAAACATTGTTTCAAATGTCACCTATTCCTAAGTGGAGTAATTATCTGGTTACTTATTTATTGAGCCGAACATTCCCTGAGGATATGAGTAAACACCGTCAAAGAGAAATTGAATCTGAAGCAAGAGACTATGCTCTTATTGGAAACCAATTGTATCGGAGAGGTAAAGATCAACATTTGCGTCTTTGTGCAAATGAAAACGAGTATATTCTGATTATAGAACAAGCACATGCTGGACTAGCTGGAGGTCACTTTCCTAGTGAGACCATCGCAAGAGAAATCTTGATGGTAGGCATATGGTGGCCAACACTTTTTGCAAATGCCAAAGAATATGTTTGAAGGTGTGATGCTTGTCAACGAGCAAAAATGCCAACACGAGTAGATATCATGCCCTTAAGACCAATGATGGGGGCTAGAGCTTCGCAAAATGGGGTATAGATTTTGTTGGACCAATATAGCCACCTGCTTATAGAACCCAAGCTCAATATATCATTGTAGCTACAAACTATTTGACCAAGTGGGCCGAGGCGAAAGCAACTGAAAAGAATGATGCTAGAACCACTGTTGCATTCTTATATAAGTATGTATTCACGAGATATGGACTACCATTAGAAATTGTCAGTGATCGGGGAACTCATTTCCTCAATGAGGTAATCAAGTATTTGCTTAATGAGTTTATGGTTATCCATAACAAATCAGCTCCCTATCACCCACAAGCAAATGGACAAGCTGAGCATACGAATAAAATTCTTAACTCAGTGCTGACTAAAGTGGTTAGTTCAAGAAGGACAGACTCGGAAATGAATCTCCATGCTGCTCTATGGGCTTATCGAGTCTCATTCAAAATAGCTTTAAAAGCTACACCCTTTAACCTTGTTTATGGTCTTGATGCCATACTTCCAATATAATTTTTATTTCCGACATTAAGGTTAGCACAGAATCTTGAGTGGACTGGACATGAATTGTCAGAAAGACTTGAAGATTAGGAAAAGCTAGACGAGCAAAGGCTAAATGCTGTAGCTCACATCTATGCACAAATGCGAAAACAAAAACAGTTTTTTGATTCACACTTAATCACAAAAATCTTCAAGAAAGGGGACTTAGTTTTAGTCTATTCCCTTAAGCAACACATTCCCAAGTTTAAGAAAAAGGGAAACGGACCGTTTATCATTGAAGATGTATCTCCAAGTGGAGTAATAAAATTGTCCACCCTAGATGGTGAACCAATGGCTAATTGGATTAGTGGATGTCGTTTAAAGAAATACAATCTACCACTAACCAATGAATTGCTAGAAAGAATGCATGCATCCAAGCAAAGAAAGATTAAACGATAGCAGGTTATTGATGAGGCCCAAGAGTAAGCTCGGCTTTCGGTACTCAAGCAAAAATATGCTCTCAAAAATCAACAGATATTTATTCCCATCAACACTTTGAAAATAGATGACCGACAATGGGAATTACCTAAAGACACAGTTTCAATAGACGATGAATGGTTAGACGGAATGGACTTGTGCATCAAAGTACAACTCAACAATCATAGCACCAATGCTTTGGTCGTGACAGGAGCTAGAGTAAATGCAGTAAGTTATTCCACGTACAAGAAGGCAAAGTTTAGCATTGACAGTAGGAGTAGCGACAGCCAAAGGATGCAACAAGAACCCAACCCCAACATTGGGAGTATTCAACTTGAACGTGATATTGCATGGATGTTCATGTCCTCATCAATTTATATGCTTACCAGATGAACATATGAATGAGACGACGATTCTTGGAATTCCCTGGATGCGGACATACAAAGCAATACCAAATTGGGATACAAATCAGTTAAAGCTATCACCTAAAGGCAGGCAACTCATTGTTCCAATTGCACCAATCAAGGAGGAATGGAAAAGAAGCAATCAACAGACCAAACCACGAAGTAGCAAATCTTCTCCATCCCCTCGGCGAGCAAATGCTACAAGTAGCATGCAAGGAGTCAGACAAATTTGGGTACCAAAAGCACAACTTAAGGATAAGCCGACACAAATTTGGGTGCCTAAAACTTCACCGACAAAACAAATGAAGGTTCCAAGGGTTAAAACACAGAGACGAGCATCTTCGAGAAAGGAACCTAACATGAAGATGGCTTGGAAGAAAAAAGAGCACTTATCTTCTCCACATACTGTAAAACCATTCAAGCAATGGTGAGTTAAGTCTCAAAAAAGACATATTTAGGAATTTTGGAAATTATTCTAGTCCCATTTCTTACAATGCTACTCAAAAACTTAGTTATTTTGTGTTGGTTTGAGGTATCATCTATTTGCAGACTCACTCAATTCAATTCATTTTTTTCTAGATAGCGCTCTCATTTTGTTATACTTAATCTCTTTTAAGAATCCCATCACTTGATAATATTTTCTCTTTGATGTGATAAACTCTTCTCTATTCATAACATAATAAGAACTTTAGGGCACTTGAAGGCTAGTTAGAAGAAGTTTGATGTTTGTTAATTAGTTCAGTTTGTGGCACTTGGAGATCTATTGGAAGGATTTTGATGCTTGTTACCTATTAAAATAACTCCTCTTTAAATGCGTCTTGTCTTCTGGATACAAAGTTGTGAATTTATTAAAACTAGTGGCTTTTTTTGACGAAAAAACATATATTTGGTTTAGTTAGGTTGAAAAAGTGAGTTTATATATAGAAGCCAAGCTACTTAGCATAGAGATTTTAAATTTGATAAAACACTTTCTAAAATACCGAACCTTTGTCATGGAATGCACAAAAAGGTGGATAGGCTCGAACTTAATTTCGAGCCTCTACCATGGCTAGGTACAAAATGGTAGAGGCTAAACCACTATTAGGTAGAAGAAGGCATGGAGGCTCGAACTTCAGTTTGAGCCTATAAGCCACCAGTAGAGGCTAAACAAATATTAGGTAGAACACACGGAGGCTCGAACTTCAGTAAGCCTTTGTGCTCGTTGGTACCACAAATACATTATCAATACATGTACCAGCCGCAGAAAACCACCCATCAACTACAACCCTACATGAAGCAATCAATAGGATTTCACAATAGAAAAACCCCCTAGGGCCTGCTATCCCGGCCAGAGAATGAAGACACGGTAATGCACCGGCATACAAACATCCTTGAATTCTTCCTTAGACTTGCAACACTCTATGATATCTTGGTGAGGAAGGAGGTATTAAAACTTCAAAGTCAAATTCAGGGGAATCATCAATTAATAGCAGCGATGCTACGTGCACCCCCTTCATGCTGTTGGCAGCACCCTCTCCTTTCTTCTGCAATAGATTACAACCTTTCTTAGCTCTCGCTCTGGATGGCAATGATCTCCCATAAACCATATCAGGGTTGAGAGAGCTCACAGACTAATAGCCACAACTGCCTTTGCCTACGCTTCTCCCAAAATTCCTTTGAAAGAGAGCACAAGTTTCGTATCAGAGCATCTAGCTGATAAATATTTGTACTCCAATGACATATTGTCCCAATGATTTTCCTCGAGATCTCAAACCCGCCTTCTGGAAGTACCCTTTTTGCATCTGGTGGCTCTCACCACCCTCCCTTGCTGCTCATGCACTCAACCCTACTTGCCCCCCACCGAGTGCTGTCTTGTTGCAGTAGCTGCTGCTCACAACCTTCTCTCTCTCTTCTAGGGCAACAAGCCCTGCTCAACCCCCGCTTTCTGCACCCATCTCTCCCTCTTGTAGTAGCTTCGATCCCCCCCCAATTCAATGCTCATGGACGCCCCTCTTGCTGCAATTGACGATGTATTTTCTCATGGTCCCAGGAGCGGGATCAGGAGTAGCTACAACACCATCTGAAGTGAGTCCTTCCCATGCATGTGAAGTGGAAGGCGAACATGGAGTATTAGCACCAGCACAGATTGACATATTGACAAGGTTGAAGTAGCGCATAAGCCAGGAGGCACCCCCACACTATCCATAACCTTCATGGAGCCATGTCTCATACAGGGCTTGTCGTCAATACATTGTTATGAAATGCTCCGCAAGAACGAACTTCGACTGACTGGGGAAGAGATCATGTGGCGAAGCCCTCTAGATCCACACCATGCAGCCCCTATTCACTCATGGAAACCAATCATGCATCAATAATCTGACCAATCTAGCTGCACCCAGTATGTTGGTGCACAAAATTTCTTCACGACAACATCTTGCAGTGCTCCTACGTCTGCAACGCTCGCAGACATTATGGTTGCAACAGTAAAGTTGATAGTGAGGCTGAAGAGCATGCACACAATGATGGGAGGCTGCATGGTGATGGATATGCAGATGTGCAGTAACGACATGCCCGTGCCCACGCGCCATATTTGACGTCCATCATATTTGAATTCAACTTGAAGTAAACTCACACCAATCGATACGTGAAATGGATTGGCCTCAAGTTCGAGTGAAAGGGCTAGGCTTAATAATGTGTTTATAGGTTGAAAGGGATCTTGGCCTCAACTTTGAATGCGCAAGCTTTGGAAGCATGCTTTGGTCTTTGGTATATCCTAGGGCCTAAGAACCCAAACAAAAAACACGAAAGGGATAGGCCTCAATTTCGAATGAGCAAGCCTTGGAAGCATGCCCAACATCAAGTTCGAATGAAAGGATAGGTTGTTTATTGTTTGAAAGGGATCTCAGCCTCAAGTTCGAATAAACAAGCCTTGGAAGCATGCTTTGGCCTTTGGACTTCGGGAGTAGCCTATGGTCCAAGCACCAAACAATACGTGAAAGGGATCGGCCTCAAGTTCGAATGAGCAAGATTTGGAAGCATGCCTAGCCTCAAGTTTGAATGAAAGGGATAGGCTTACTATTGTGTTTATTGCTTCAAAGGGATCTCTATCTCAAGTTCAAATGAGCAAGCCTTGGAAGCATGCTTTGGATTTTGGATTCTGAGAGTATCCTATGGCCTAAGCTTCCAGTCAAAGTTGGGAGCATGCTTCAACCCTTGGAACTCTTCACTCTAGAGTGCTTATACAACGACTCTTATCTCAAGTTTAAGCCAGAGTCTTAACATTTTCTTGCCACAACAATTTAGTTTTGAACAACTGGAGAACTGAAATTTGGATTTCTTTCATCAATGAACGTGTTTACAATGTGTAGAAGCTCATCCCTACGACAATGTATAATTGTGACACTCCTTTTATCATCTTTGTTAGCACAACAAGGATAGCCACATGTTGAATGGCGTGTACATTTAACAAAGCTCAATCTAGAACTTGTGTTTTGACAAAATTCCTAGAGAATCAAGTCAAGACTCAAAAGCTTAGCTTCATATGTGACTTTACAAAGCTCAATCTATAGTTTGGGCTTGAAGTTGTGTTTTGAGAAAATGCCTACTAGAGAATCATGCCAAGACTCAAAAGCTTAGCGTCATATGTGACTTTACTAGCATGAAAACCACTGAAAGCTACATGCATACAAACACAATGTGCATCCTAGAACATTGTTCACCTCTTCTTAAGAAATAGAGAACGAGAAGAATTGTCCCGTTTTTGTGTATTTTTCCCATAATTCTTAAATATGTGTTAAAAGACTCCACCACACCATACAACACCAAGCAGACCAAGCTACCAATGGCGAGAAAAAGTTCGACAATAGTTAAAAGTGCTACCAACAGATCAAGCAATCAATGTGCTGAAGCATCTTGATGGTACAATCAAACAAAAAGCACACAAGCCAGAAGATTTTCTCTTTGGAAGACATTAGCAGCAAACCTCGACATCAGAAACCCTTGAGTTCATTACTCAAGACCCAGCTCTTGCACAACATATTGGTTTAAATTGCATTGATCTTCAAAGCATGGTAGAGCCAACCATGGCTATACATAGACACAATTGTTCAACTCATGCACACAGCCGTCTCGGAGTACGCCATCTAGAAGGGGTGGAAGGGCACTAAGTACTAAGTCCTAAATAATTAAGGGCAATGTTTGAAGAAGGAGGAAAAAGTTCGATGTTAACGTGTGATTTTTTATAAAATTACCTAATAATGCCCTTATAATTCATCATCAAGGAAAAATTATCTGATAATATCTTCCCGATGAGTGTAAATAGTGTATATACTATCAAAAAATAATCAAAAAATAGTCTTTTTTGGGTATTTTTCATCATTTTTGTTAGTAATGGGACTTAAAAATAGAAAAATCCAATTAAGAACAATGAAGTTGTGTTTTTCAATGGATTTTATTAATTATTGGATTTTTACTTTACTTTTTTAGAGCATTTTTTGACTTTTTTTATTTTTTCAAAGAAACAGATCAAAAATTAATAATAAATAGCAGGGAAGCTCAGATGGAAAAACAGAAGACACGATGGTGATAAAAAAGACAAGGCGGATAAGTACAAAAATTTTCAATGAAATCAAAAGATGGAAGCGGGAAGCCTAAATTAGGCGGCCAAGCCTACTTTTGCAAAATTCTTGCAGAATGAGCTATAGGAATCCGATCAAGGAAATTTTTGAGTCTAACATAGATTTCACGGCCTAGTAGGACTAACGGGGGAATTTGGGGAAAATTGGTTTGGGAAGTCCGGGTATAGATATCCAAGGTAGGCTAAAAAACCACCTCATTTCCACTTGCAGCCTTTGCAGAGAGAGATTTTGACCTCTTTCGCGCGACTTTTTCGGAGCCCACAATTGACCGTTTTCAGCGCCGTCTCACATGAGACATGAGGGGTATGTTCTTTACTCGTCAATGATCCATTTTGTACGGCCGGTAGCTAGTCTAAAGCCCTAGAAAAAACCCTAGAAACCGAGCAGTGCACGAAGACCTACGACCAAAAACTGACCATAGCGGCCTGTCAGCTCAACCAAATCAGATGGGATTTGAACCATAGCATGCTCTAACGTAATAGAACCTTTCCATATCATCACTTGACCATTTGGCAGGTTTTCGGCAAATGCCAGAATTCCGATCTGACTCCACAGATAGCTTGCCTACGAGGTTCATATACAATGTATATGATTGATTTGGTGAAATCGATCAAGCAAAGCCCTTGAAAAGCAGAAAACGGCTCGAAGGTTACAAAGCGTCAAATTCAACATACGGGGTCAAACTGACTCCAAATGAGCCAGAATTGGACGAGTTGCTTCACGACTATGTTGTGGACAAGTCCAAAGCCTCAAAGTTGATTGACCAACCCAACAGGCAGTGTAGTCACAGAAAACGGTGATTTCAGAGTCGACAAAGGACAAAGTGATGCCGGCATGACCAAACTTGACCAAATTCAATTTAGGACTTGTTTTAGGTGTATAGAACATGTCTAGGTCAAAAGTTGTAAGTTTTGCAAAGAATTTGTCACTGATGTAAATAAGCACGATTATTTACTTTTGCATCATTTTTGCTTGGAAATTGTCACATCACCTCACCCATCATGTGTACACACCTGTTACATGCCAAAAATCAAGTATGAGCCAAAATGACCACCTATAACTTGGAAAATTGCCAGAAAACGCAAAGAAGTCTTTGCAAGCCAATTTTTGGGGTATGGACAACATTTCTTGATCCAAATCACCTCATATCTCATACACAGGGTCTATACAATGCTTAGAACAAGTTTGTACCAAAAAATCTTAATTTTGGAAGAAAAGTCAATAATCACGATTATTTACTTTCTAGCCAAAATTGGGGAGTTTTGATATTTTCCCATCATACATTCAAAATACATGATCTGTTAAACCCACTAGCCAATTTTGAACCAATTTGGAGCTCAAAATCTCAAATTTCCTTTATATCTACTGTTTCAGAGGCCTAAAGCCAAAATCTGGTACAATTTTCACCCTATGCATCCAAATGAGCCCATATTTCACTCAGAGTATGTATTTGGTATATACTTGAAGCCTATGAAGCCACATTGCAAAAAGTTGAAAACTTTGCTCAGCTGTAAATAATCGCGAGTATTTACTTTGGTTGCAAAAATTTGTTTTGACTTTACAGTTTTGTTCCTTGCATGTTCTTATGCAGCTATGCTTGTTCAGAAATTGATTTGAAGCAAATTGGACCAAAATTGTCAGCATTTCAGCCTAAAAGACATTTCAGAGAAAATTCTGACAAATTTGCTAACTTTGCATTGTATTCACTGAACAAGAGCCATGCAAGCAGCAGAGAGGGCCAAGAAAAAGCTCAACCAGAAGGAGAAGTTGCAAAAACTACCTGCTTATCAACTAGACCTGGATTCAGTCAAAGCAGCCAAGGCATCATACCTCTCCAAAGAACAGTTAGAAGAGCATCATACCATAGTCTTCACCGGCAGATTCAAGAGTGAAGAGGGACATCAACTGGAGTTGCAACTCCTACCCAAAGAAGTATATGATGTTGCCATGAAGCGAGAGACCAAAGAAGCCAACCGCAAGCTTGGACTCAAAGCCTTTTATGAACAAGATCCTTGCGGAGTGGATTTTCAGAAAGCTTACGAGCTTTTATCCACAATAAAAGAAGATGGAACCGCACAAATATCTGACACTTAGGGAAACAAGGTCGAAGTGGTCATAACCAAAGATATAGTGCCAGAGGCACTTAGACTGCCCACAGAAAGAATGACCATGAGAGAAAGGGACAAGAAAACAGCAAGGACTTTTACCAAAGAGACCACCGCAGCTACCCTTGCAGATTTGATTCACAAACAGGTGGAAGAGCCAGCCAGATTATACCATCAGCACTTCCATTTTTTGGCAAAAAGGCCACCAAGGTACACCATGCCGAATCACGCGGTTGCCACCATATTTACCCAAGTTCTAAACTCAATAACCAGGCAACCAACGGACCACGCTCAGTATGTCCTGACCACCTTGAAGGGCACCAAGAAAGAAGGCATGATCACTTACTTGGGTGCGCCATAAGTTTTGACAAGGATAGCATACCATGCCATCAGCATGGCCGACAGTCTACGGCCTGCCCCTGACCAAAACACTTGGATATTGGCAACATAACCGTCTCCGAGAGCTACAAGGTTAGGAAAAGGATCTTATAAATCCGATGAAGAATCAGCTGAAAGCTCGCCGAAAAGGCACAAGAGCGAGAGCTCTGATAACGAGGAGAAGAGAGCGAGAAGAGAAGAAATGAAGAGAAAAGTTGTGGCAGTCCACCAAGAAGAGCCCGCGTAGAAACAAGCTCGCTTCAAAAGAGAAAAACACGCCTACCAGTGCAACAAATAAGCACAAGGGAAGGACCCAGAGAAATGGGTGCCGAGCGGACTTAAAGGCCCAAGAACGAAGCATCACACAAGAAAAGAGGTTGAAGACCCCACTGAGACTTTGGAGAAAATGTACCAAGAAGTCGAAGAAGCGGCTAGAAAAGCCAAAGAGGTGGAGGAACAAAGACAAGCCGAGGAAACAGCTAGAGAAGAAGCACAAGAACAAGGTTATGACTCCCCCAGACCTACTTTACCGCCCACGGAACAATAGGACCATCCTATTCCAATCCCACCACCATCACCAACAAAAGAGGCTGAACCTGAGAAAGAGAAAGCCACAGAATCCGAGTCCACCAAAGAGACAGAATTTGCACAAGAGGTTGACCAACAACAACAACAAAAAGAGAAAGAAGTAGATCCGGAACAAGAGGCTACCACTACACAAGAGGCCACTGCTACGCAAGAGCAACAACAACAGAAAGAACCTGAGCCGGAAAAGGAAGTAATCCCTGCAACTGAAGAGATTACACAGTATGAGCCAACACCTTCTACTTCCACACAACAAGAAACATCGAGGTATCCACAAGGCCTCAAAATGACAAAGAAGAGGATTGACTCTCTACCTCCACGCAAGAAGAACCAGCAACCATGTCGCAACCAAAAGACACACATGAGGCTGCAGGCACATCCACTCAGCTGGCAAGACAGGAGGATTGGCAGTCAAATGACGAGGTCATATTGCAAGTAAACGAATATGCAAGACAGATGCAAGATATGACAGAGAGACTCCGATCAACAACACTTAGCCGTAGTACAAAGGCTAAAGAGCTCGAGATGGTGATTGACGCTCTCCAAGGAGAGTTAGAAGACAGAATGACTGTCATCACCGATATTCAGAGGCGAGTGCAGGAGATGAAGGCCGAAGCTGAACAATATCAGCTAGCCAAAGATAAACAGCAGAAGGAAATGGAAGAGTTAGGTGATTTGCTCACCACATTATCAAATGCTTGCAAAGCGAAAGACGAGCAGCTGACAGAAGTTACAAATGAACTTCTTATGACATCCCTATCAGCTCAAAAAATTCAAGTGCAATTGGATGTTGTAAATGCTTCTTTGCAATACTCTGAACAAGGAATAAATGATCACGCAATCTTCTTACGGAAAATCAAAGAAAATCCAACCGTGGCCTCAATCAAAGGGACTGATGAAGTATACAAGGCACTAGAAAAGAAGAACAAGGACCTCGAGTTGGAATTAAAGCTGAAGCAATCACATCGCAGGGACTTGGCATTGATGTGGGTCCAGAGAGAAGAAGAGCTCCTGAAAGAAATAGCAGAGCTCAAGAGAGTTAACCAACTCCTGAGGAAAGGAAAGCTGGATACGCAGGAAGAGGCAGGCACTTCAGAGCCACCATAGATAGATATACCTTTGGTCTCATTTGCTGAGTTGGAGACACAGTCCACAGCCGAGAGCCGAGTGATGAAGAGGCTTTTCAGGTTAACATTACAGATGCCGACACAGTGCCTATGGTCCAACTATCAAAAGCTGAAGAGGATGCACTGAAAGAAAAGATCACCCAAGAGGTGGATGAGCAATGGAAACCCGCAATGGATTGGGAGTTGAGAGTTCTACACTCTGTCAACGTCACTCAACTCACTCCCAATCAGATCAATGTGCAATGGCATAGCAATCCCTGCCATACCCTCTCATCAAAGTGGAACTACTACAGGCAAAGGAGAGGCTCTACAAAGACATGCAAGAAGATGGCGCAAATAAAGACCACCCAAAGTGGAGGTTGAGCTGTTTGAACAAGAATCCACAGTATTTGATTCTGTTCACAAGAGCACCTGCAGCCCTGCAAAGAGATCCAACATTTTGTCATGTACCCAGAGTAAGGACATGGCAAGAGCATGAGGCACTGACAAAGAAGCGGCCAACCTGGCTGAACTACCCCAGACTGCCACCTCTAGAGAAAGGACAAGCAATAGAGGAATACATGGTGAAAACCCTAACGGATGCCATGTCTTTCTTCAAGAGTCTACCGGATCTCTCATGCACAATGTTATACAAGATATGCCCAATGCTGCTCACTTGTATTGAATTTTTTTATGAGCTAGAGCAAGCAGGCGCCCCATGGATATCATTCCTCGAGGGAAACAAGGGGTTATGCTATGATCTCAGTGGTCAGCCTTCCGAAGAAGTACTCTATGGCTTCTACGCGCGGTGTATGTTCTTTCCATCACATAATATGTTGGCGTTAAAGGAAACTTTCTACACGGGATTCTTCACTTGGAAAACAAAGATATTTGCGCCGGTGATCAGCAACCTTACCTCACGATTTGTAGGCTACTCAGTGGTGGTGAAGCTGAAGAACAAAGTGACCATGCAATTTCTACAAGTGCCACACAAAGAAAGAAAAATTAGATACCAGAAGGCACTGAATGCGCTTAAAGACCACCTCACTAGCCATCAACCCAAAGACTATTTCAGCCCATAAAGCTATGTCAAGGGACAACACAGGCGAGGAGGGGGGAGATGTTAGCAGCAAGCTAACATGGACACCATTTTTTGGAGTTCTCTTTGTAAAATACTTATTATTTTGATAAATCGGGAATATTGGAACTCCTATTTTCTCGGATAAACTTTGTAATTAAGGAGCCGGGGCTACAAGCTTCAAGGTTGTATCAGCCAGTCATTACCCAACTTTGGTAGAGCTCCATATTATTAGTTTTGACCACCCAAAAACCTTGGCTACGGTATAAAAGCCAATTTTTGTAAGTTTTTTAGAAGTTTTGGATAAGAAATACACAGGTGAGCTAACGGCGCTCACTCCTCTCCTTCTCGCGCTTCCTACTCCCTCCCCGGTTGTAACATTGCAGTTGCGTTTGTTGCATTGCAACCACAGGTAAGATCTCTACGCATTGACGTAAGCATTTCACAGTATTTCATAGCTTTTGGCATCGTCGACTAGCGGCCTAATTTCATCATAACTAAGAATTTACACTTTCAAAAAAAAACTAAGCATAGGTGGGGTATTGGGGCATCATTGCTAAGCATTTAGATGCATTCTGGGTTGAAAACGACTAGGTCAAAAATCCACTGCTGTTAATAATCGCGATTTTTTGGAACTTGACCTAAAGTGGTGTAAGATCCCCAACCCGCCAATACCAAGATTGGGATCGGATCCTTGATAGGTCTCTAGGTCTGATAAAAATCGGAGTCTCTAAACAAGAAGAATCCAAGGAAAAGACCTTTACCATTGACAATGGCTTGGGTCTATAGCCTTAGAAGAAGACCTAGTCCTGTCTCGCAGCGAAAACGGAACAATGTATTAAAAGTCCAAAAAACTATTTTGGCCCTATAACTGCCACAATTGGGCTAAGGTATCCTCAATCAACGCTTTTTTCTCCCTAACAGATGTGAGGGCACAGCCGCTGGTGGACTCTTCTTCCAAGTGAAGAAGTTTTCTAAACGTTTTAGTGCGCAGGGATGGATAGTTACCTGACTAATCAAGTCCCACCGTCCATGATTGACAACCTTAGTCAATCCCCACTTACCACCCCACACTCACACATGATTCTTTTGTTATTTAATTACTACCACGTTCTTATCACAATTAAAATAATGATACCTTTTATCCTTCATAACAGGATTTTATTAAAACAACCCTTGAAAATAGTATTGAAAACATTCTTTTAGCGAACAGACATCTTTAAAATTAAGACAGGCTACTGTCAATCAAAACATTGTCCATAATAACCATGACTAATACTCTTCTTGTCTCAAGACCACCTAAGGGTGAAAAAAACGGCACCCATTCCTTATTCATAATCCGGAGTGGATAACCCCCACCCAAGGTTCCGAGTGTCCATACACCAAAACTAATTGCCCATACAACCGGGCGGCTCCCCTAGGATAAAAATGGTATCCTAACTTATGTAGAAACATCAAGACATGACACAAAGTAGAAACTCATCATTCATGGGGGTAACCGACTTATCTGTGGCTGGAAAGCCAATCATTATCATCAAAATATACCAAGGAGTCGGAGGTGTCTTGAGACAAGCTGTTTTAAGGATGATCAATCATATCTTTCCTAATTCAACCAATTTTAACCCAAACAATTCTTTCCTACATTATAAACGATGCACGTTGGAAGTTACCCTCTGATTTTGGTCAATTATTTCTTTTCTTATACGTACTCACTCCTTACGTATGCAATGCTAACTTAAAAATGAACTTTGAAAGAGTCAATTGAACAAAATAGAAATCCACCTGGGACTGCTCGGCCATCTGCTACTGGGCTGAAGCCTGCAAACTTTCCTCCATCGGCCTATGGCTAGGCCCAGCCTCATGGTCATTAGTGGCTTTATTTCTTTTGTTGCTAATATCCTCTTCCTCGGTAAGAGGATTTCTTGTGGTTCTCTTTGGAGCCATAATGGCAGCCTTATAAAAAGACTTAATCGATTAAAAGTTTAATTGAATAGTATCTTTTTTTTTCTCATTTTTACCCAAAAATAAGGATTTTTGGAGTAAGTAGGTATCCTTGATAGTTAATTGGATGAGATAGTCCTCCTGTAACTTCTTTATACTATAAGTAGTTTTCCATAATTACCATTTTATTAGGGAAGCCATTTACTAGGTTTACCCTTGATCTATATTCCATGAATATTTTACATTTAACCTTAGTAAATTATAAATTCCTATCGGCTAAATGGATTACTCACCCTAAATTGTAATTTGATATGTTCTATCTTTAGGAATTTTCATAAATTTGATTTATAACCTTTCTCTCATATACTTATGGTTTAATTTAGGCAAAATTTTGTTGATAGTAATTTGTTATACCAACCATTTATACTGAGGTAATTTTCCCACCCTTCAATAGTGATTTTGGACCTCACGTATTTATTCATTTACTAATGTTCTTTCTCTATTTTATACGCAAAATCGGTTACTTTTAATGAAGATAAATATTTAATCTATTAACCTGAGGTTGAGGTATTTATTATGGCTTTCTCAAGGTGTATTCTACCTCTGATAATTATATCAAAGGTTTTTGGATTAATTTACTTTTTTTCCTTAAAAATAATATAATTTATTGAGATAATTAGGTAAACTAATTATCTGAGGGTAACATGATTATCACACGGTTCCCTAACATGTTATTAATCTCTGATAAATAACTCAAAGCATTTAGAGACAATTTACTAATTTTTACCTTTTAAGTTGTCCTAAAAACAATGTAATTTTGCTAAGATAATAAGGTAAAATAATTATCTGAGGTTAACATAATTATCACAGATTTCCTAAGATGTAATTAACCTCTAATAAGTAACTCAGAGCATTTAGAATCAATTTGCTAATTTCCCCCTTTTATTTTTCCTAAAAATAGAATAATTTTGCTAAAATAATTAGGTAAATTAGTTATCTAAAATTAACATAATTATCACGGGTTCCCTAATATGCAATTAACCTTTGATAAATAATTCAAAGCATTTTGAATCAATTTTCTAATTTCCTCCTTTTAATTTATCCTAAAAATAAAGTAATTTTGCTAAAATAATTAGGAAAATTTATTATTTGAGGTTAACATAATTATCACGAGTGCTCTAACATGTAATTAACCTCTAATAAATAGCTCAAAGCAGTTTGAATCAATTTGCTAATTTCCCCGTTCTAATTTTTCCTAAAAACAGAGTAATTCTGCTAAAAAATTTATGATAAATTAATTATCTGAGGTTAACATAATTATCACGAGTTTCCTAACATGTAATTAACCTCTGATAAATAGCTCAAAGCATTTTCAATCAATTTGCTAATTTTTCTCTTTTAATTTGTCCTAAAAATAGAGTAATTTTGCTAAAATAATTAGGAAATTTACATATATGAGGTTAACATAATTATCACGAGTTTCCTAACATGTAAATAACCTATGATAAATAGCTCAAATCATTTTGAATCAATTTGCTAATTTCTCCTTTTTAATTTGTCAAAAAAACAGCAAAATTCTACTAAAATAGTTAGGAAAATTAATTATCTGAGATTAATATAATTATAACGAGTTTCTTAACATGTAATTCACCTCTCATAAATAGCTCAAAGCATTTTGAATCCATTTGCAAATTTCCCTCTTTTAATTTGCCCTAAAAATAGAGTAATTTTGATAAGTTAATTAGGTAAACTAATTATCTGAGGTTAACATAATTATCACGGGTTTTTTAAGATGTAATTAACCACTGATAAATATCTCAAAGCATTTTGAATCAATTTGCTATGTTCCCCCTTTTAATGTGTCCTTAAAAAAGTGTAATTCTACTAAGATAATTAGGTAAACTAATTATGTGAGATTAACATAATTATCATGTGTTTCTTGAGATTTAATAACCTCTAAAAAATATCTAAAATCATTTTGAAATAATTTTCTATTTTCTCCCTTTTAATTTGTCCTAAAAACAGTGTAATTTTGCTAAGATAATTAGGTAAACTAATTATCTGAGGTTAACATAATTATCATGGGTTTCCTAAGATGTAATTAACCTTTGATAAATAACTCAAAGCATTTTGAATCAATTTGCTTATTTTTTCCTTTAGTTTTCTCTCAAAAATAATGTAATTTTGCTTAACACTAGGTTGGTAATGGGACACTTTTATGTCCTGGGACACTTTTAAGTCCTGTTAAGTGACCATTTTCCTTGAATTATATCAAGAGTTTCAAAATGGATTTTGAGGTGCTATCTATCTAGAAAGTTGTCTCAAGAGCTGAAAAAAAATCGACATTTTTTTGGAATATCAATTCCATCTTTAACCTTGTCCTTGCACAACGTTTCACAACCTAAACTGTGTGAAAAAACGGGTCCTGTTTATGGTTTTTTTTTAACTTTTTGCAACTATACCACTCTAGAATTCATGTTTGTGAGGTCTATAATGCTAGAGAACTATCTTTAGTAGTCCTCAACATGTCCTGATGCTTCTAGGGAGAAATAAATGTTAAAGTTGTAAGTTATGACCAAATTACAAAAATTATCAAATCCTGTTTCTTAGCCAATTTTAGCTCTTCTATAATTTTTTTGGTGGCTTTCATGATATCCAAATGCAGTTTGATTTTCTATGGCGCATATTGTAACATAAAGCTAACATTCCTTGAGTTTTGGGACACCTAATACCATATTTTGCATAGTAGACAACGATGGTTGATTTTTTCAATTATAGAAGAAAACAAAACATTCTAGTATATCAAGTATAGCTTTTTCAATATTATTAGTTTCTTGTGACAACTACATGCATTTTGTAGGTAGTAACCATATCTAGTCATAAGGATCAAATTTGGCTAGATATTGAATAGTTTCTATGGGATTCTACAACTCATAATGTTGAACCTAGTTTTTTCATGTTTGCTGTATTTAGCACTTCATCTTTGTCCCCAAGATTCCCCTTGGTAAGAGATGTATTATTCTTTTGACATTCTCCATGGCTCCTTATGAACCTAAAGGACAATAGGGAACTAAGAAAACATGCATATATTATTTGTATTGAGCGTGACTATAGAAACTTTGATGATAGGTTTGCAGAATGGTAAAAATTCAACTTTTTTGTACCTATTTATTTTGGCAAAACAAAAAATAGTGAGTGAGAAGCAATCATATGTTCTGATCACCAACCCATTGTAGTTAACTAGGGAATTTATCTCAAGTCCTACAAAAATCCCTAATCTTATTTTTATGCAACAAAGCGTACGAAATGACTGTTTTGATGAAAATGTACTGGTCCATCAACTTTGGAGGCTTGGTGTGACCAAAAGATGAGAAATATAAGTTTCTTATTTTTTCCATGTGTAGTAGGCCTTGAACTATAACCTCATGAAAGGATTTTACAAAATGAGTGGATCTACTATGGTTTTGGAGGTTTTTTTCAAAACCCTAAAAGGACACTTTTATGTCCTGTTAGGTTACCAACCTAGTGTTAATTAATTATGAAAATTACTCAAAAAACTATAAGATAATTTTCCTAGCATAATAACAATCTAACACAGCTCTGATAATTTTCTCAACTTAATCTAGACTTAATTAGTATAATTCTCATTAATTTATGGTTAAAATGGATAATTTCAGTCCTGATATGATATAATAATTAACTAGCTTAATATCCCTAAGCTTAATCACAATAATCACTAAAGAATATTTAATTAAAAGAGGAATTTTGAGTATACATAGGATTAATCTTTAATTTATTAAGAAAATAAGTTAACCTAGCTTTACTAATTAAGAAATATTAAGCTAATTATCGTTTAATTAACCAACTAGAGCTTGATCTCTAGTGATTTCTGCATAGTGGTCTCTCTAGATGAGAGAGAATGTGCCAAGGCTCCGAGTCTGTCTAAAATTGTGAAGCAAGGGTCATATTTATAGGTTTCTGGGCACTCACAGGCTGAAAAATGGCAATAACTTGCATCCCAAGCAGACCTACAGGTCAAAAAACACCCCCTGCTGCTAAATCTAGTATGGGAGAGTTCATCATTACCCCATAGTCCTCCAGATACACAAAATTGATTTTTTACTAATTTCTCTGATTTTTAATGATGAAAATTAGAAATGTCAGTAATTTCTAGAACCTTAGGATAAGAAAGTCTTTATTGATAATAATTACTAAAACCATGCAATTTTACTTAACTAATTAAATTCCTAGTGTAATCTTTCAGAGCCTGTAACTTTTTTATCAAAATTTTGTTCTGAAAATTTCTAGCCCGGGGTTTGTTGTGCGTAAGATTCCAAAAATACCAATATTTGCCACGGTGGGACAGTTCTACATTGCTTTTTCGATAATCATATCAGTTTGATTAAGCTTTATACAATCTCAGAAATTGGAAACCTTACAAGTGGGGTTTGAGACCATAAGGATGTGTGCTTAGGTCTTATAAACTTATCCTAAAAGTTTCGTTACGTTTGGATGTCATTTGATGCTGTAACGGATGTGATTTGTTTGCCGATGAGCGATTGGCTTTTGGTGATTTCAGTCACTTGAGTGTAGCCTGAGTTAAATGCAAGTTGTTAGTTGTTTTTTGAGAGATTGACACCCTCTTGTAGCCTCTATGCACTAGTCGAGTCAGCTTCATCCCATGGATTGACAAATTAATCGTGGTTCTCGCTAATACTGCAGTAAGATAGGATGGTGAGGTTAGACAGGCGTCCCACAATTATCTACAGGTCAGATTGGACCTAACTATTTTCGGGCCTGAATGCAATTTACAGCTTAGCAATGATGCCACAACACCCCTCCTATGATAAAATGCATTTTTGTTACATAAATCTTAAGTTATGAGAACCTTTAGAAGGATGTTATCTGCAACAGAAATGTAGCTCTGCCATGAGAAACTTACAATGTCATTGAAGAGCTTTCACCTGTGAACGCGATGAAGCAAACAACACTTCAAGTACACTTCACAAGTTATGAGCTTGAAAAATAAGGAGAGTACATAGTGCTCTGCAAGAATGTCGTACTCTTATTAAAAACTTACAAAGCCCTTACAAAAATTGGCTTTTATACCTTAGCCAAAGGTTTTAGGTCAAAAATGGATAATACTCTAACCTTTTTACAGCCTAATGATTCATTGACATGGTGGAAAAACCAAAATATTTTGAAGTCATTGTGGTGGTTTTGGAAGGATCTTTGGGGGCATTGGAGAGTGGTTCAATCACGAGATGACACATTGTCATGTTGTGACACATACATAGTGGGAACGCATGCTATAAGATCTATCTTGCAACTTTTTAGATACATAAGTATATTTCCTATAATGTACATATACATATCTAAGTATAAGAATAAGCTTTTTATCTCATCCTATTATTTATCTTAAGGGTAACATATTCTTACTTTACTATTAGAAAGTACTATGTGAAAAAGAGTCAATAGCTCCGCCTCTTGAACTTGGGGCAAAAAGCATCGGTTCTTTCTTTCTACTATCTCATTATCAGATCACATGCTAGCTAGATCATATATCTTAGGTAACTTCCAATATATGTATATATATATAATATGTATTTTTCATATATTTCTTTTTAATAGCTATTAGGAAGGAATCAAATCCTAGTGGGACACTAGCCTGCATGATTTTTAAAGGTGCACTCATTTTAGTGAATTATTAAAAGGTCTCCATTGGCATCAAGTGGAAGTCAAAGCTAAGGGGACCACAAGAAGGATGTTGCTACCAGAAAGATACCCTATTTTAGTGAATTTTTTACACAAGGTTCCAATCCAAATTGGAAAATGTATATAAAATGGGAGTCGTAGCTCATGATCTGAATTTTTTGCTCCTATTTTTATTTCTTTATTTGAAGCCACGATTGAGGAAATATGATCAAAATGGTGGACCCCAGTCTACCCACATCATGCATGGACAACTCATTTCAAACTTTGTTAGTTCCTATTCACACTGGCTCTTCTCTTTCTTGTGTAACCCTTGGGAGTTATGTTCACGTATAAAAGGGGACCTCTTATTTCTTGAAAACCATTCAAGAGGGAGTGAGAGGATTCATGCCAAATTAGCCTTTAGCCCTACACTTGCCTTTGAGGAAGGCTAGCTAAACTTGAAAGCATCCTTGTAAACTTCAACTCTAGTAAATGAAAGTCGAAGTCTTCTATCTCTTGCCATCTTGGCAAATACTCTCGAAGGGTTGATAAGTAAGGTGTTTTTTGCTTTATTATTTTGTTTTTTTTGTTTCTCATCTCCAAGCCCAATCTATACCTCCATGTCTTCTACTACTTCTATCTCCATCTCTCTTGTGTCCTAATTGTTCCAATTGTTCTGCTTCACCTTTCGCAAGTGTAGGATATCCATGTTAGGTGGGCTTGGTCCCTCTCTGTTGTCTTGAGTGACAACAAGCATATCATTAATATTAATGATTAAGACATGCCTATTATCCTCCGAAAGGTGAGGGATACAAAATTGAGTTACTATGGGTGTCTCCCAAACAATAACTGTGGCTATGGACGTGGTAGTGGTTTCTCAACAATAAGTGTGGTAATATTTGGGGCAATATACCCGCTTCTATTGCCGTGCTTATTGCCGCTACACGTCAATTCAAAAATAAAGGTGATCATTATTTTGGGTGGCCCAAATGAGCACCTTTATTTTTGACCTGCATAAAACAATGAAACATCAATTGTTTTTTGGAAGAGTATAAAAAATACCAAAGAATAGAAATTGAATTTACTTTACCTTGACAATTTAATATGCAGAAGCTCAACTATTTAAAAAAGTTACAATAAAACGTAAATAGTTGTATACACATTGTGCCACATTTGGACTTTACGAAAGTTTGGACAAATGTTTTTCTATCTAATCCTCCTCTATCTTGTTGTTGTTCAGAGACACGTACGTTTGATCACTTTGACTCTACAGAAACCCAAACCAAATTAAACAATTATCAACATCTCAAAACAATTGATACAAAATTACTTGTTTAAACTTACCGCTTGTAGTGATCCAACCACTGCATCGAATTGCTCGCGAGAGATGTGGTTGCTTTCTAACAACCATCACCAAGTATCAAATTTTGTATGTCGCTCCGGATACTTGACCATCTCTCTGGTTAGTCGAGAGAGAGTGATATTTTTGTAAATTAGCAATAACAATACCAAATCATCAACTATAATCTTTATAATCACCGATCGACGTTAAAATTTAATCAATCTTACATATTTGTCCTTCCAAGCTCCCTTGTCTCCTGAGCCATAGTGCGTGGGAGTTTGTCTGGTGCGAGCCTCATGTTGTTGTGTATATGATGAGCCTGTTGTAGCTTGATCACTCTTTTCTTGAATTTCCCACTCCCACTCCACGTCAGCCATGTTTGTCTCCGCGGTAGCTCTTGTCTGGATCTCTCACCTGGTTGGTTTCTCTGCACCGCACACTGGACTGCTTGTTTTTTAGAAATGTCTTTATGTAGCCCTCCAACCACTGTTGTGAAGAACGTTGATCGGGGGTATTTGGAAATCTAGCTAACAGAGCGTCCTCAATGTACCATAGATGATCGAGTAGTTGATCTTTAAACTTTATAAAAAAGTTCTTATACGTTGAATGTATAAGAATTTGTAGATGGCGTTGAAATGCCCTACCCTATGCTGTGTCGATTGCCACCTCTCCACCATATTCAACCCTATAGTAGTGTCCATGCATGTCTGACACAGGTGCGTGAGTATCCTTGTCCTCTACGTCAGGGGAGGAATGCTCTAAAAGTGGGGACTCTGTTTCCCCACCACTACCAAAACAGGCAAAACTACAAGATCCACCACCGCTTCGTCTCTCACGATGCTCGCTACCCTGAGACGAGCGTGGATGCGATCTGCTAGAGGAAGTTCATCGACGATGTTCTGGCAAAGCAGGAGTGGAATGGAGTGGCGTAGGACCTTCTGATGCGATGGGAGTGGGACCCTATGATGGAAGGGGAGTAGGAAGATAAGAAGGGGCTGTAGACAGAGGTGCCATCGATGCAACGCTCTGTAGGTAAGGAGTCCCTCCCTAACATCCCCATGGTGTAGTCTGCAGAGAAATACCGTAGGTTGTAAGCTGCTGCTGTAGAGTGTAGCGACCAAAAAAATTCTCTGTCTCTCGGAGGTATTGGTCTTGTAAAGAGAGAGCCCGCTGTAGGTCTAGATCTACGACCAGTGGAGGAACCTGAGAAAAGTAGCTGTAGGATAGCCATGCTTGCAAATAACAAAAATAAACCTATGAC
>NW_028221443.1:50000-53582 GCF_014529385.1 Adiantum capillus-veneris
AAGGGAAATATACTTCTTTCCTTGCTTGTGCCAGGGAAGTACAAAGTGTCAAATATTGATGTTGGAGAGGGGAAATAGGGAACACACCCAGCACAAAAAATGTTTGCCTCTCTATAGCCCATGGATTCCACAACACCCCTAACCTCTCTAATAACACCTTCAAATTGGCTAATTTGCACTAACAACTCCACTTTAGCACACAGAACAACCGTCTCATACCTTGCAAAAACACCTTACAACACAAACGCACCCACACTGCTCAACTCACCCTTTCCGACTCATGAGACACCTCGATTATCTTGGTAACGTCCTTTAAGCTGCAGACAAATCCTCTGCAAGCACTGGCAAGTACACAAAGAGTGAGAGAAAAGGAGGGGGATGGGGAGAAGCAACACAAGAAATAGGGGCAAAGGCTTGATAATATTGCATAGGGAGATAGTACAATCAAGTATGCAGCTCCAATGGAAAGCTTGCAATACACAGGCTTGCAAACCTCCAATAACTCTCTCTGGCAAAAAGCCCTCAAAAAATCACTTCTATCCCCTTTTATAAGGCTTAGCTAAGGCTAAAAAGAAAAAACAAGGAGCTATCAAGCTCGTACAATCAACTGACTCGGCTTCTTTTAGAATTTTTTTGCATTGCCACCACTTGGTACATTTGATTTTTTTAGTATCTGCATGGTGTATACTTCTTGACTCCTTGTCCGCTCAATTCGCCATTTGAATTCCCCGCACTTAGAATGGCCTCTCGGTTCTAACCCTTTGGGTTCTCTCTCTTGCTCTCGCTGCTCCGAACTGGCTCTTTCTCTCCCCGTCATGGGACTGCCCCCTGTGGTCGACTTTGGGACTCTATCCCCCCCTCTTGATCCACTGCTGCAAGACCCTCCTCCTTGTATTGCTTTGCGCTGCTTCTCCCTACATCGCAGGAACCCTCCCCTTGGCTAGCATTAATAGCGACATCACTATTGGGGGGGGGGGGGGGGGGGGGGGGGGGGGGATCTTGCCCTCAAAAAACTTGGCCTCATGGGCGCGGGCACAAGCCCTTACGGGCACCTGCCACATCATCACTGTAGTCACCGATCACCGGCTGCGGCTATGCCAAGGCACTTCACCAATGCAAGAAGCTGACGCCCCTGTCACCTCCCTCGGCAAAAAACAGGCGCCAAGCACCGCCTGCAAAAGCTCAAACAGCGCTAACCGGCACCCACTCCATAGCCACGCCATATGGGAGCGCACCTCCCTCTCTTGATGCCATTGAATGGTCACGGGCCAGGCTAAATACACCGACATCCAATTGCAGTCCCTCGTATATGGGTTTATTATTGGCGCCACGTGGCAACCCCTTGGGGTTCACCCTCCAAACTCCCTTTTTTTTTATATATAAAAAAAACCCATTTGATGCAAAAGAACCCCTTCACCTTCAAAATACTGCCATCTGTGGCTCGGAACTCTGGTTCCCGATTCGCAAAGCCCGGTTGCAACTCCATGGTATCAACTTGAAAAATCCCATCTTCTAGCCGCATTTCATAATTCTCCGAGCCCCCGAACCGGGGCCGCAAAAATGCCAAATTTCATCTGCAATCAGCTTTGGACAAAGGCACCCAATCTCTCGACTGCTGTAACTTTTTACTCTGGGCTCCGCTGGACATGCAGTCAATTCTTGCTAGATCTCTATGATGCATATCCTGCTCTAGAACCTTGTCGAGGCTCAAAAACCGCCAGATGGCACACCTCCCCATGTGGTCAGGTGGGCACCAACCTAGCCTCCGGTAAAATTTCAACAGGCCATAACTTGCAATCCGTGGCTCATATGTGCAACCTGAAAAGATGGGTAGGCTCCATAAATTGGGCACTACACACCTGTATCTTAACTTCCACTTGGACCACATGTCCACGGTTGCCCTGACTGGCAAGAATCTGCAATACATTGAACCTTCAGCCTTCAATAACTTGGGCTCCGTAGCTCTGTTTGATGAGCCGTCTGGACCTGCTACTTCAACACTTCAAGCTCTACATTCTTGGACCCAAAGACTGCATCTTGCACCTCCTTCACAACCTACTATCCAAATTAGCTCCTTATGGAGCTCTTCTTGGTCTATAAACCGCATTAGTCATATACATCTGCTGCTACCTGTCAGCCCATGATCTTCCTAGCTTCTCCAACCTTTGCCATGCTTCTGCTAACCTGCACATATCTACCCATGCCACCTTCTAGGGTCGACACACCTTGGCTGTACCATCATTGCCCACCCCCTAGTTGAGCATTTATGCTCAACCACATAAGAGATTTATTACCCTACAAACTGCAAACACTGAGCACATTATGAGAAAACCCAAAAAAAACCCGACTGTATATACATAGTTTTATTTCTAGCATATGAGAACACTGCTTAGGTTGGTTGCCCAACCCCTTCCATTAGATCTTGATGCACTGTTGGAACCAACTCCCTCTCAAAATATAGCTTGAGATGCACACCATTAACCCTGTTCTTGAGAAAACAACCATTCATCCTCATTAATGCATCGGTACCATTGGGAAAATCTTGATGGACCTTGTAAGGCCCTGTCACTTCTTTTTGAACTTCTTTTGAAATGTGAAGTCAAGATAGCTCTCGTAATTCATCATTAGATTGCCCTTCTCAATCAGTTTTTCCGGCAAATGTTGGTTGAATTTTGCCACTCTTTTTTCTCACTGCTTCACATAAAAATCTATTGCTGCTTCACGATCCATTTTCAAAGTTTCAAGACTTGTAATCCTATTTGCAAAACATCTTGATGAGCTTTATCAATCCGCCACAAACCTTTGAGAGCCCCTAACTGCACATGTACATGTAATATTGCTCCCTTGCCATATACCAACTCATAAGGAGTAAAGTTGGTAGCCACCTTAGATGAAGTCCTGTAAGCCCACAAACATTTGTCAAGGTTAGATTCCCACCCTTCAACCTGCTGGTAGATGTACTTAGTAAGCATCTTGACTATCTATCTATTGGCACTTTCCACCAAACTATTGCATTGTGGATGGTAGGGAGATGAAAATCAATGTTGAATACCCAAGTTTTCTACTAGGGCACGCACCAACTTACTTCTAAACCCTTGTACTCAATCAGATATGAGCACCCTCAAGGTACTCCAAAATGACAACATATGCAATCAAAAACAAACTGAGCAACAATATGTGCATTTACCTCTTTGACCGCTTCAACCTTGACCAACCTGGTAAGGTAGTCTATGGCCGCCACAACATACTTCTTGCCGCTTGCTAACTTGGGCAATGCACCAATTGCATCCAAACCCCACTTCTCAAAGCATCATGCGCTATGATAGCCCCTTGCTACTCGGCTACGAGTCATATTTCACCCATCACTTGGCACTGATGGCAGTTTTTGCACCATTAATGCACATCTCGCACAACAGAAGCCACCAAAACCCACTTCTTAGGATATGAAACACCATACCAATCTCCTCTTTGTAAAGGATTCGACGTAGCACCCCATCTCTACCGTGCATCATAAGATCCTCTCCTATTAGAGTGAACTTTTGAGCTCTTTGAACAATTCCTCCTCTTTTGTAGCTTGGAAAA
>NW_028221444.1:0-45387 GCF_014529385.1 Adiantum capillus-veneris
AAAACTTAAATTGCATTTTCTATAGTACGACCTCTAAAACAAGAATGTATCTTCCAAAAGAACCCTTACTTGTGAGTATCAAATTTTAGCATGTCAAGTTTTTGACTGAATCGGAGCTATCTTTCCATGTAGCAATGAACAATATTAGCAAAATGATTCCAAGATGTACTAAAAGATTTTTTGTATACATATAAAGAGGATAAATCATTACACTAACTAGAGGATTCTATTACATGGTTGGCTCTTAGATATTGCCAAAATACCTCCAATTAGATGAACCATTTCAAAAATGGGATTTGAATTTTTCCCGTTATTCCTAAATTGGTCTTTGCTCTTTACCTGGGTTTGTACATGAACCTACTTACAACTCCCACTGCATGTGCAATGTATGGCCTTGTCTAGACCATAGCATACATAGAGAACCTACCACTACAACATATGGAACTTTAGACATATAGGCTATCTCCTCTTGTGTCTTTGGACACATGTCTTTGGTTAGTTTAAAGTGACCAGACAAAGGTGTAGAAACCGCTTTTTCATTTTGCATTGAAAACCTTTCTAGTACCTTCTTGATGTAATCCTCTTGAGATAGCTTTATTGTCTTCTTTTTCATGTCCCTTGATATCTTCATACCAAGTATCCTCTTTGCAGCACCTAAATCTTTTATTGAAAAAGATTTAAACATCTCCTCTTTTAGGTCTTAGATGTCCTACATGTTAGCACTTGCAAACAGCATGCCATCAACATACAACATTAGGATGATGAACTTCCTATCTCCCAAATTCTTTGTGTAGACACAATGATCCGAGTTGCATCTTGTGAATCCATGATTCAACATCCATCAATTGAACTTCAAGTACCATTGTGTTGATGCTTGCTTTAAACCATACAAGCTCTTCTTTAATCTACAAACCATTTCCTCCTTACCTTTTACTTCATACCCCTTTGGTTGCAGCATGTGAATTTCCTCCTCTAAGTCACCGTGAGGTAATTTCGTATTTACATCCATTTGCTCAAGATTTAGATAATGAGTAGCCACAAGGCTTAAGACAAGCCTAATTGAGTTCATTTTTACAACATGAGAAAATATTTCATTGAAGTCACCACAAGCCTAGACTTGTACCTTTTCTTCCCACCTTCTTCTTCCTTCAGCTTGTACACCCATTTGTTTCGAAGTGCCCCTTACCTTTATGCAACTCAACCAACTCCCACGTTTGGTTGCAATGTAGTGAGTCCATCTCCACTTGCATGCTCTTTGTCCATTCTTCTTTGGATTCATGCTGCATAGATTGCTTTGTATTGTATGATCTGGATCTCCAGATTTTGAGATCAAGAGATGGTTGCAGGAAGGAACAAACCTTTCACGAGGTCTACTTGCTCTTTGTAGATCTTCAGAGAATAGGTTGAGTCTCCTCAGTTTGTTGACATGTTTGTGACATTGTTGCACATTGTCACCGTTTGCAGTCCTTGAGTCTTCACCGTCCTCAAGCTCCATGTACTCATCACCTGTTTCTTTTGTTTGTTTTCTTTCCAAGTAATTTTTGTACATATTTTTGTTTGTTGAAAATACATACCTAATACCTACCTAAAGGTTTTACCATCTTCAGGATTCCATAGGCAATACCCAAAGTCATCTTCTCCATTGCCAATGAAGAAACACTTTTTGGACTTTGCATCTAGCTTTGATCTTAGGCTTCTATCTATGTGCATGAAAGCCTCACACCTAGACACTTTGAGAAATGCATAATTCACCAGTTTATTTGTCCATGCCTCATCTGGAACTCCCCCATCCAATGCCGTTGAGGGTGATCGGTTGATTAAGTACACAGACGTACACAGACGTACTTACAGCTTCCGCCCAAAGCTCAAGCGGTAGGCCTGCATGTAGCCGCATGCTTCGTGCTCGCTCCATGATTGTTATGTTCATCCTTTTGGAAATGCCATTTTTTTGAGGTGTCCTTGGGGTTGTTCTTTGCCCTCAAATGCCATTTCTAGCACAAAAGCTTTCAAAAGCTTGGCTGCAATATTTGCCTCCATTGTCGGATCTGAGGCATTTAACCTTAGTACCTGTTTCATTCTCCGCAAAGGCTTTCCATCTTTGAAATATGGAAAACACATCGAATTTATTCTTCATTACATAAACCCATGTTTCCTAGTCGCATCGTCTATGAATGTTACATACTACAATGGGCCACCAAGTGATGGTGTACTTGCAGGACCCCAAACGTTAGAATGAACCAACTCAAATTTTTTATTAAATTTTCTTTCATTTTCAGTTTTTTGAAATTTTACCCTCTTTTGTGTACCATAAACACAATCTTCACAAAACTCTAAGTCCACTTCTTTCAAACCTGGTAGAAGATTCTTTGTTTGAAGGATTTTCATTCCTTTGGCACTCATTGCCCAAGCCGGTAGTGCCACACAACACTGTCAACTTCTGGTTGTTGCAGAAGTTGAAGGTTTTGTGCTAACAATACACGAGTAAAGTGTACCAACCTTTTCTCCCTTGGCAACCACTAAAGATCCCTTTGAGATCTTCCACCGTTTGCTTTCGAATACAATGTTGTGACCTTCATGAAGGAGTACGAGCGGAAGTGTGACGTGAGAGAGTGTGCGAGAAGAAGAGCACGACGATATGGTGAACTCGCTCTACTGTAATGTGTAGAGCATAGTGAGTTCTTATTAGGTTTTACAAAAGAATGTGTACATACCTGGCGGCCTGCCCACTTACCTGGGCGACCACACATGGGCTTTATACCCCAACAACCTCCCACATAAAGTCCAATGTGGTACTGTGTAAGAGTGAGTAATACTACTACAAGCTAATATACAAGAAATGTAGAGAAGTGATGTACTACCCTACACCTAACTGCTTGCGAAAATGCACAAAGCTCTCTGAGGGAAGTCCTTCTGTAAGTAGATTAGCAGGATTTTCTGTGGTGTGAACTTTGACAAGCTGAATTTTCTTATCCTCGAGCATTTCCCTGATGAAATGATACTTCACATCCACACGCTTTGTCTTTGAGTGATAAACTGGATTGCGAGCCGATTGTATAGCACTTTGACTATCACAATATAACACAGGCATCTCTTCTTTGATTCCCAAATCTGTTACTAGTCGATTAAGCCAAATTGATTCTTTGCATGCCTTTGATGCTGCAACATATATCAGTCAGCCTCTGTAGTAGACTGAGTAACACAATCTTGTAATCTAGAACGCCAAGATACTGCTCCACCAGCCAATGTAAAGACATACCCTGACGTAGACCTTCGGTTGTCTAAGTCACCTGCATAATCTGAGTTTGTAAAACCCTTTACACTTAGCTCCTGACTCCCATAGCATATACGCATACTCTTTGTAGCTTTCAGGTATCTCAATATTCCTTTCACTGCCTCCCAATGTTTCTTGCCTGGGTTTGACATGTATCGACTTACTACTCCCACTGCAAATGCAATGTCTGGACGAGTAGCAATCAGTGCATACATCAAACTACCCACTGCAGAAGCATATGGAATCTTATCCATTTCAGCGTGTTCTTCCTCAGACACAGGACAATCTTGTTTGCCAAGTTTCACATATGGTGGCAATGGAACACTCAATGCCTTTCCCTTCTCCATATTGAAACGTTGCAAAACCTTGTCAATATACTTTGTTTGAGATAACCAAATCAACTTCTTTGATCTGTCTCTCTCAATGCGCATACCAAGTATATGACTTGCCTCACCCATGTCTTTCATGTCAAATGATTTTGGCATCTTTGACTTCAAAGCTGAAATTTCTTCCAAGTGCTTGCGAGCAATCAACATGTCATCCACATAGAAAATAAGGATCAGCCAACTGCCATCCTTAGCCTTCTTTGTATATAGAAAGTGATCAAACTCACTATGTTTGTAGCCTTGAGAAAGCATAAACTTGTGGAACTTATGGTACCATGCCCTCGGTGATTGTTTTAAGCCATAAAGACTCTTTAACAACTGGCATACCAAATCTTCCTTGCCTTTCTCAACAAACCCTTCTGGCTGCTGCATGTAAATTTCCACATCTAAATCACCATGCAAGAACGCTGTCTTGACATCCATTTGGTGCAACACCAAATCTAATATGGCAACCAATGCAAGAAAGCATCTCAATGTAGTCATCTTGACCACCGGAGAGAAGACTTCACCAAAGTCAATGCCTTGTTCTTGCTTAAAGCCCTTGGCAACAAGCCTTGCTTTGTACTTTGGCTGACTATCATGAGCGGTGATCTTATACCTGTAAACCCATTTACAAGGTAGAGCCTTTTTGCCCTGTGGTAATTTAACTAGCTTCCATGTCTGGTTTTTATGCAGAGCTGTCATCTCTGACTGCATGGCCAATTGCCAATTCTTGGAGTCCTTCATTTGCACTGCTTCCTTGTAACATGAAGGCTCATTGCAATCAGTCAACATGACATAGTTCATAGATGGAACAAACCTATCAGGAGGTCACGTGATACGTCCAGATCTATGCACAATAGGTGGCTCAGGCTCAGCCACAACCTGTGGTTGCAATCTATCCTGTCCTTGCTCCTCTTGAGCCCTGACATTTTGTCTTGCACGTGCAGGTCCATCTTCTTGGAAGACAACTCTTCTAATCTCCTCAACCCTCTCTGGTTTAGAATGATATTTGGATTCATTAAAGTGAACATCATTGCTGTGGATAACCTTTCTGGATTCGGGATCCCAAAGTCTATACCCCATCTCACCAGAATTACCATAGCCTAGAAAGATGCACTTTCTACTCTTTGGCTCAAGTTTGTTCCTAAATTCCTTTGGAACGTGAGTATATGCCTCACAGCCAAAGACTCTGATATGCTTGTATGAGGGAATTTTGCCTGACCATACCATCTCTGGCACTGAATCCTTCTGCAAAACCTTGCTAGGAGATCTATTTACAAGATGAACAGTTGTTGATACAGCTTCAGCCCAAAACCCATTTGGAAGTTGTGCATTAGACAACATACTTCTGACCTTCTCTTGTATGGTCCTATTCATCCTCTCAGCAACACCATTTTGAGGAGGATTGTAAGGAGCAGTAAGTTCACGTTTTATACCTTTTGACTCACAAAAGTCCTGAAAGGCCTTTGAAACATACTCTCCACCATTGTCAGTGCGTAAGCATTTAAGCTTCTTGCCACTTTGATTCTCCACAAGTGTCACAAACGTTTTGAAAACACTAAACGCTTCATCCTTGTGCTTGAGAAAGTAAACCCATACTTTCCTCGAGTAATCATCTATAAATGTCATAAACTAAGAAGCTCTCCCTAGAGATAGGTTAGGCATAGGTCCACACAAATCACTATGAACAAGTGCCAACTGTGTATCTCTTCTACTGCTTCTATGCTTATGTGGCTGCTGTGTTGCTTACCATACAGACAATGCTCACAGAATTCAAAATCATTAAATGAAAAGCCAGGCAAATAACCAGAATGAGACAAGATTTCCATTCCCTTCTTGGACATATGTCCTAACCGGCTATGCCACAAAGAAACGTTCGCTGCTTGGTTGTTTACATTTGATTACATTTTAGAGACATTTGATACATAAATCATGTAAAGTCCTCCAGACTTACTCCATGTGCTATGTCATCGAACCCTTGGATATCTTCCACATGTTTTGTCCAAAGGTGGTGATGTAGCCAGCATCATCAAGTAAACCTGTGCTGATCAAGCTCTTTGTAATTGCGGGAACATGTCTCACATTCTTCACAGCGTGAAAGAAGAGCCATTCTGAAACATCAATTGAACATCTCCAACACCTAAGATCTCACATGTCTGCCCATTACGTAGCCGAACATGATCTTTAGTGGTCACATAAGAGGTAAACCACTCTTTGTTTGGAGACACATGAAGTGATGCCCCTGAGTCTATAATCCAGTCACTCAGTGCATTTCCATCAGTGCATGTAAGAAGAAGAGCTCAGTCCATTGTATTCTTCAAGAAGTAGATGTCTCCTGACACTAGACTGTCATCCTCTGCAACAGTGTTTGTCACATTTATTTCTTGAATCTTCACTGAGGACTTGTTCTTCTCACCATGGTCTTCAACTTTCTCTTTTCCTTTTTCTGCTTTCCATTCTCTGCAGTCTCTTTTCATGTGACCCTTTTTGCCACAATGGTAGCATTCTATGTCACTCTTGCCTTTAGCACTGCGGGACTTGCTACGAGACTGATTCCTCTTTCCACCTTTGTACTTTTCTTTGGTCCTTCCCCTGACAACTAAGGCTGTTTCTTTGCCTTTGTCCATTGTCTTTCTATTGGTTTCTTCAGTAAGCAGACTTCCTTCTACACCTGCTATGTTCAAACCATCTGGAGGTGCAGAATTACTCAAAGCTGTGCGAAAAGTGTCCCAACTTTCCAGCAATGTGATCAACAGGAACATAGCTCTAACAGGTTCATCAAACTTGACACCTTGAGCTGACAACTGACTGTAGATGGTGTTGAATTCATTGAGATGATTGGACATAGGGGTACCTTCTTTCATCTTCAAGTCAACAAGATTCTTAAGCCAGTATACCTGTGAAGCTGCACTCTGCTTCTCATAAAGATCACTCAGCTTTGTCCATGCTTGATAAGCCGACATCTCGTCTGCTACATTGAAGTAAACGCTTTCTGCCAAAGTCAGCATAATGGTAGAAAGTGCCAATTCATCCATTTCGCTCCATTCATCTTCGTCCATATCTTCTTGTTTTATCCCCTTGAGCTTTATAGGTTTTATATGCTTCTTTTGTACCAACACGTGCCAAATCTGCTTCTTCCACAATGGGAAATTGGTTCCATCCAGCTTCTTGATATTGTAAAGAGCAGTGTCCTGTGATCTAGCCATAGCTACGCTTCACAATAGTTTACTTTCCTGGGAAAAATTCGGCAGAGTTTCCCCTGTAAACTGACCTCTGAACCAATATCAACCTGTCAAATGAACCAAGGAAGCTTCAGATTCTGCATAAATTTTGGCAGAGTTTCCTTTGTAAAATGGCTTTGGTGTACTCAAAAAACAGACCAAAAAACAACTCAAAAACCACTGTCTGTCTAACACTGTAAGCTGTGGGTAAACCTGTCCTGCACCTGTACTGTCTCTCATTATCCTGTAAGCATAGACTGCGACAATGCCTCAACGGTAGTAAAGCAAAGATGCAATCCCAACTGTCTAACTCACAATCAATTCATCCTAGCTGCCTATCTAAGGGTGCTCGAGGGATCACTCCAAAACCTGTATCACCGAAAGGATCTCAACATTCGAGAATCCCCCAGCTCAATAAAACCTCACTCGACCCTCAACAAAGGCTGCAGTAAATCTGACAGTACATAGACTTCCCACAAAATCATACATCCACAAATTTTCCACTATATGCTGTAACCGCTGCAGTGGTTGTTTGCTGCATGACTCACAGCCAACAAACCCTCAACAGACATACATCATCTCTGACAATACATCCCATGTGGAAGTACTTGCAATGTCAGGATGAAATCTGGAATATCAAGCAGCAAACACAAGCTACCTGATGAACTAGTGGATGTCGCCTACAATCTGTGTAGATGCACCCGTGTCGTGTGTGACACAACTCCAAGAACTGTAAGCCGTCCTTCGTTGTGTAGATAGCCACAAATCAGCACTCTGGAAGTGCAGATATCCTCAGCACCTGCAGTCGTAATCTGAAACCCCAAATTTGCAGAGTCAGATCTGCACCCGCCAAGACCACGTAGTCGAAAATGGCATGCGCAGAACTTTGTCGAAGCCGAACGGTGACGGAGATGATCTCAGAATGAAATTCTGAGAACACCAAGCCCTTCGGGCGCTCCCACAGGATTTGGGCCCGTGTCTTCACCTGTCGAATTTCACTCCAATCTGAGCAGGTGACTCTGGCTACCTGCAAATACTGCCCCGAGCCTCGATCTGAGCTCTGATACGAGTTGAAGGAGTACGAGCGGAAGTGTGACGTGAGAGAGAGTGCAAGAAGAAGAGCACGACGATATGATGAACTCGCTCTACTGTAATGTGTAGAGAATAGTGAGTTCTTATTAGGTTTTTACAAAAGAATATGTGTACATACCTGGCGGCCCACCCACTTACTTGGGCGACCACATTGGGCTTTATACCCCAACACTTCATCGTCCAATTGTCTTGTAGAGATCAATTTTTTGTGAAGAGAAGGAACATGCCTCACATCTTTAAGCTTCCATTCATTTCCGTTAGCATTTTTGACACATATTGTACCTTTGCCGACAATTTCACAAGCTTCATCATCTCCCAACTATACATACCCAAAATTACCTTTGGTGTAATCTTGGAAACGCTGCTTGTGTGGTGTTGCATGGAATGAAGCCCTGGAATCTACTATCCATGAATTAGACACATTGTCTAATGAGAGAATTAGAGAATCTCTCTCTCTACTTTACCTGCCACATTCGCCTTCGATGTTGTCTTGTTGTCTTGAGATTCAGTCTCCTTCTTCTTCTTGGACCAGCAATCCTTCTTGACGTGGCCCTTCTTACAACAGTTCCAACATTCAAGAATTGACTTTGTGCGTGACTTGCTTCGTCTTGAGCGATGACAATCCTTTTGGTTTTTGAACCTCTCCTGAGGCCTTCCTCTTGTTTCCGTTGATAGTGCAACACTTGATGATTTTCTTGTGCTTCTCCTTCACATTTCCTCACTTAGGAGAACACCCACAACATCATCAAACTTAAGAGTATTTGTGCCGAAAATAGAATTACTTATAGCCATCACAAGGCTGTCCCAACTATGCGGTAGAGATGATAGTATAAGGAGAGCTCGCACTTCATCATCAAAATTTATTTTTACCGATCGAAGTTGACTTATGTTTGTGCTAAAGTCATTCATGTGTTCTACAACTAAATCATTCTCTGCCATCTTTAGTTTGAATAAGCGCTTCATGAGAAATACCTTATTGGATGCCGATGGTTTCTCGTAGAAGTCATCAAGTCCTCCGTGGTCTTCATCTCCAAAACGTTGAAGGCCACCGTTGACACCAAGATTAACCGGATTGTCCCGAGTGCCTTTCGGTCAAGGACAATCCATGCTTCATCTGCCATCATTGTGGGCTTCTTTGCAAGACTGCCTAGTGGCAAATAGAGGTCCTTCTGGTAGAGATAGTCTTCAATCTGCATCTTCCATTGTTGGTATTTTGTGCCATTGAACTTCTCAATCTTGAGCTTCCCTTCCTCCGCCATACTCCCACTCAATTCAAGGTATCCTTTCCTTGAGATACTTTAGCTACAAGCAAACCTTGCTCTGATACCAGTTGTTAGGAAATATGGCGTAGCTAAGTAGATAATTTAGTAGATTACTTAATGGAGAGAGAGAATTTTCACACACAAGAGATTAGAGAGAGAGAGAGAGAGAGAGAGAGAGAGAGAGTACACATGATATATGTGGTTCACCAATGTGGGCTACGTCCACGGGAAAGTAGCCACTCAATGGCTTTAGTACTTCAAAACAAGAAGTAGATTACAAAGGGATTATACCCTTTTGGAGCTCCCGCCTTGCTTCACTCTCACCACCTCATGCCCACCTTGTTGCATCAACTTCACACTACTAAATGTGTGTAGAAATGGTGTCTTTTTATAGGCCCAAAGAGTTGCCCTCTCTCATGAGAGGTAGCCATGTGTAGCCGCCCTTGAGAAGATAAGTCCTTCTTTGAAATTGGCCACCGGCCATTGACTTTCGACCACCTGCCAACCGACCAACCGTCCGATCGTTTTCCGAGCACTTTTCGGCCGCCGTCCGGCCATAATATTCCGGCAAACTGGGCATAAAATTTTGGTTTTGGACAAGTGATTTTATTTTTCGGCAAGTTATTTTTCTCAACGCACAATGGCTTCTCTTCATAATGGGGGCCTTACAAATGTGCATTTTTAACATAGAAAATTACAAGGGGTAAATCAAGCTCCATACTTAACAACTAAAAAATTGATGGAAAACTATGGGAAGACCTCACCTTGGGACCACAAACATAGTAGTAAAGATGGCCAATGGGACTATTGTTAAACCTATTGGGATGCTAGAAGGTCTCAAGATCAAGGTCTTTGGACACAAAATAAGTAATACCTTCATTGTTATGGATTTCTCCAAGCACACTATGTCATCTAAGATGATCTTAGGACGTCCTTTCATGAGGGAAGCAAAAATGGTGCATGAATGATCTAAAAACCATGTCTACTTCAAGTGGATCTTGTAACTGGTTGAGCACATCCTCTAGGAAACATATTTATAATTGCTCATAGAGTTAAAACCATAGTTCACTCGGTCCCATTGCAGTATTGTTACACATGTAAAATGTATACCGATATTGGGGAAGATTCTCCTTATACCAATGTTCTACCTGGGATGATTGAGTCCGACAATGTGGATTGGGTCCACCTAGCAGCAACCATAGACACTTGGAAAAATAGGGGTATGACCTAGGTAACACCTGAGGGGGATGAAATGCCACAACTCGTATCGTTGAATATGCTAGAAGCAATGCATATAGCTTCTGATGACCTACAAGATGAAGGTGTCACTGACATTGGAACCAGTAGCGTCTCACAAGACTATAGCCCACACAATTTGGAGTCAAAATCATCAATTAAAATTGACTCTGAGGACGAAGAATCTAAGTTAAATCTTAGTGCAAATGTGGGGACAAACCATTCAGGGCCCAGTGGTACCATAGATGACAATCTATGCACGAGAGCAGAAGACACAAGTACCGATTTATCTAGTGACTCTTCACTAGAGATCAGGCGTAATAAAAAATTAGACAAGAAGAGTAAGATATATAAGAGGCGACGTTATCGAGAAAATGTGCATGCTAGAATAAATGAAAAGAAATCTGCTATCAAATGGCTTAATTATATAGGGGCATATGATGCTCATCGGAAGTTGGTAGATAACTGGGGTGAATACCTTCTAATCGTTATGTGGTGTAGTCCACAACTCATTAACATTGCACAACTAGAGGCTACATAGAATCCAAAGTTGAGTTGTATCATAAGGAGACGAAAAAATCGAGAGTTAGCTCAACAACAAAAGGAAGAGAAAGTGAAATCACAGTCAACAAAACAACAAGACCCCACAGACTTACACCTTGCACCGGATTATTTCAAATCCTACACCACGGAGGAGCGTAAGTTTATGTATACAAAGGTTCAAAGAAAACATATTGTTGGAAGCAATGGAGTATATGATGGTCCAATGATAGCTAAGGAGATAGAGTTAGCAGACCCAGGAGAAGAGTCCAAACCTGTTTTCATTGCCCAAGATCTGACAGAGAGTGAGAAGTATGTACTTAAATAATTTCTCAAGGAATTCAAGGATATATTTTCTTGGACATATCATGATATGAAAGGTGTTCCACATTTTGTGGCGCAATACACAATTCCCATGAATAGCATGGCAAAACCAGTCCAACAATGACCCTACCCAATGAATCCTAAGTATGCAAAGATTGTTCAAGAAGAGATTGAAAATCTTGTCAAATGCGGATTCATATACCCTATTGAGCACTCAGAATGCGTGTCTCCAATAGTGATTGTGCCAAAACACAATGGGAAACTCAAAGTGTGCGTGGATCTTAAAAAGGTCCATGCCGCCACTAGGAGGGACCATTATCCCTTTCCATATTCAGAACATGTGCTTGAAAGGGTTGCAGGGACTGAAGCTTATAACTTTTTAGATGGGTACTCTGGATACAATCAATCACAATTGCACTAGAGGACCAAGCTAAAATGTCTTTCATAACAAAATTTGGAGTGTTCACATTTTGTGTTATGGCTTTTGGCTTAACCAATGCTCCTGCTACCTTCCAAAGATTAATGAATACTACTTTTAGTGAATATTTGAGGGAGTTTTGCGAAGCTTTCTTAGATGACCTTTGTGTTTATTCTTCTTGGAAAGAACATCTATCATGTTTACAAAAAGTGTTTGAGAAGTGCAAATTTTATCGCATCTCCTTAAACCCTTTCAAATGCCAATTTTGGGTTAAACATGGAGTCATTTTAGGGCATATAGTGTCCAAAAATTGGATTCCCACAGATGAGAGCAAAATTAAAGCCATTGTTGATTTTTCACCACCTACAAACTATAAAGGAGTCAAAGGTTCATGGGCCATGTTGGTTAAAGTTTATCGAGATAGCTCATCCTTTGTACAAGCTTCTTATTGAGTTCCACTGGACCGCGGAGTGTGACCATGCTTACGAGTCATTGAAAAAGACCTTGACTAGCGCTCCTATTGTATGAGTGCCCGATTGGAATGTAAGTTTCCATGTGCATATTGATCCATCAAACTTTGCTATTGGGTGTGTTCTAGGTCAACCAGGAGAACATAAACTGGACTTTCCCATTAGCTTTGTGAGTCGTCAATTGAATGATGCTAAGAAAAACTACACCACTACAGAGCAGGAAGGTTTAGCTATGATTTATGCAAAGAAATTTTGCTGCTACCTCCTTGCCAACAAGTTTTTTTTCTATGTGGATCATCAACCCTTGTTGTATCTAGTAAATAAACCTTGTTCCATGGGAAGAATTACACGATGGTTATTGATTCTTCTTGAGTTTGATTTTACTATTGTGGTGAGACCTAATGAAAGACATGTCATGGCGGATCATTTGTCTCGCATACCCAATGGTGAAGCCCTTACTAGAGTCGATGATGAGCTGTCCAATAATTCCCTATTTCTAGTCAAGACCATGCCTGAATGGAGTGAGAAGAGTGTGAACTTTTTAGTTAATTCCACCCAAAGAGATTTGTAAGGATATAGCTCAAAAATTGTTAAAAGAATGTGAATCTTATTCTCTCATTGTAGGAAGTCTTTACAAGCTAGGGAGGGACAATATTCTTAGACGTTGTGCCCGTGAGGATGAATATTTATACATACTGCAAGAAGCCCACATGGGTAAAGCCAGAGGACATTTTTCAGGGGAACTGACTGCTAGTAAGGTGTTGCAATCAGGCTATTGGTGGCCTACCTTATTCAAGGATACATCACTTGAAAAAGGATGTGATGATTGCCAATGTTACAAGATCACACAAGAAAGGATAAGATGCCCTTACATCCGTTTAAAGTGACTCAACCATTTGAAAAATGGGATTTAGACTTTGTAGGCCCAATTAGTCCGACAGCTCGTAGCACTCAATCTCGATATATTATCATTGCCACTGACTATGTCACAAAGTGGCGGAAGCCAGGGCGACACGTAAAGCTGATGCAAGGTCAACTGCCAAGTTTCTCTATGAGAACATTATTACAAGATTTGGTTGTCCCTTTGAGATTGTCAGTGACAATTGTACTCATTTTATAAATGGAGTGATAAAGGAACTCACAACAAACTTCATGATAGCCCAACATAAGTCCACACCTTATTATCCACAAGCAAATGGCCAAGCTGAGAGTACTAACAAGACCTTAATTTCTATCTTGATCAAAACAGTCGAAGCTCATCGCACAGATTGAAATTTGAAGCTGGCATCAACTCTAAGGGCTTAATTTACTTCTTACAAAGTGTCTATTAATTGTACACCATTCAAAATGGTATATGGACAAGAAGCAGTTATGCCATGGGAGTTGTAATTTCTAGTCTGCACATAGCTTCACAAGAAGCTTGGGATGGTTAACCCTTTAGTTGATCGTTTATATAATCTTGAAAGGTTAGACAAAGAAAGACAATTGGCTATGCAAAATGCACTTGTGGAAAAAGATAGGAGGAAGAAATGGTCCGATCGTCATCTAAAGAACAAAGATATCAGTGTTGGTGATAAAGTACTTTTTTATCTAGTGTGAAACGAGAAGAAAAAGTTGAAATATGCCAGAAAAGGACTAAATAGAGTATGTGAAATAACCCCACAAGGTACCATTCGTGTGGAGACTCTTGTTGGAGTTGAAACCATTGGATTCCTCAATGGGAGGACTTTGTAGGCCCAATTTAAAAGATACTATGATCCTTTAAGCCAAGAGGAGCTACATGACATGCATAAAGAAAAGGTAGCCAAGGCACAAACAAAATTGAGGAAGATACAAGCTCAAGATGAGGCTAAGGAGCAACAACAACGCACAAGACGCCAACAGAGGCCAACCTTGGAGTTACACATGCATTCCATGTTGAAATAGAGGATGATTGGTTGGACTCTGACACACCTCTAAGATACCATATTGAACTAAATAGCACCTATGGGAAAGTGCTATATAACACCTTGTTAGACATGGGCTCTAAATATAATATGTTGTCATAGGGAGTGTGGTGTTAGTTGGAAAATCCATCCCTATCTGAGAGTACTATCCAAGTCAAGGGTGTCAACAAGAAAAAAACTGTGATTTTTGGTATCTGGCACACTTTTGTCAGTTATAACAACGGGGTTGTAGCTAAAGACTTTTCGGTTATGCCCGTTGGAAGTATGACTTGTTCCCAATAGTCCTCCATGTAATATTGTGGACTTTCTTCAAATTCATCAATTCCATAGGCAATATTAGGGTCAATATCTTCCTCATAGCCTTCCAAACAAGCAATAAATGACTCACAAACCACTTGATTTATAGAAGCGATTCTCGGATGTGGTGGTTGTGGTCTTAGAATTGGAGGTGGTAAGGATGTTGTTTGAACAACATTTTGGGCCCTAGGGACCATGTGTTGTGACATTTGTTCAAGAGGTGGGAATGGGATCAATGCAGGCACTCGAGGTGTGTCTGTCCATGCTAAGGTTGGTCTATTGGCCATTGTGCACTTAAATACTATGAAATCCTTAGCTTGATGACCATACCTCCCACAAGCATTGCAATTCCCATTAAATTTCACTCTAAAAGTAGGGCATTCATTGGTACTATGCGGACCATAGCAAACTGAGAACCATTGTTGCTCTCTTCTTGAATACATATGATTGTTTTGTGGAGCAGGATTGTCTTTAAGACTCTCTTGAATGGCCTTGTCGAGATCTGCTAAAGTCATCTTATTTATCTTTGGCTCCTTAGAAATAGGCTTTAGGGTCATTAGCTGATGCCCCAATGCTTGCGAGCTAGTAGATTTAGGCTCAACAAACACTCTTTCCCCTTGAATCATTAAATTATCCTCCAATTGGATCGCATTGGTGGTGACTGCTTCCCAAGTGGTGATACCTCTAATGACTAGACCATTGTAGATATCCTCATGTCATAATCCCCTAATCAATCTATCAAGCAATTGGTTATTATCAAAGCGCTCATTTGGATTACAACAAGAATTCAAATGCTTCAAGAAAATAATAATTTCTCTCACAGACTCTCCTTCCTCTTGTTGGGCTTTCTGGAGATGAGATGCTACACCCCAAAGCACTCCCTCTTGTATGTATTCTTTCAAGAACAGTTTCCTAAGAGTAGGGTAAATCATTTTTTCTTCCACCTTTAGGGTTCTATACCAATCCCCAGCCTTCCCACTTAAGCTTGAAGCATTACTCTTATGTAGGTCATTGTGTTCTCCTAGGGAATCACATATTTTTTCAAACACTTTGATATGATTTCTCACATCCCCATCTCCACTAAATTTTTGTGTGAGCTTGGCTATTTGTATTGCCTTACTTCTAGGCTCTCTATCAAGCATGTTACGCATATTCTCAGCAATAGATCGATCAATAGCTTGAGCAAATGTTGCCAAGTCACCTAAGTGAGAACACACCGTGGGTGAAGCCTCTCCAGAGACTACATGTGGAGTAGGTATTGGCATTGGGCTTGGCGCATAGGAAGCTCTTGGGCTCCAAGTTTGGTACGGTGTTGTGCCATGTGGTGGCCCAAAGTTCATATGTGTGGCCCTATGCATAGCAGACGTCGGATATGACATGCTAATGCTAGCCGGTATGGTCCCATTGAAATAAGAGCTTGGATGTTGTGGTTGTGGAGCATAGGTTGTTGAAACAATGGGAGGGATAAAAGCTACATGAGTATGAGGACCCATAGGTGTATATGATTGGTACACACTTGTAGGTGCTGTTTGCGGGCATTGAGTTACCATGTAGTGGTGCTTTACTAACAAAAGAGGTCCATGGCGTGTTTCTTGGCATGGCCATCACTGGGGTAGGCATAGTAGCTTTGGTGTCATCAAAGGAAAGATGAGCTAGACTTGGAAAGCTAAAACTATCACTCGTGGGCTCAAATTGCACTGAGACCCCTGGCGAACAACATATGGAGGATCCATCAGACTTATTGAGGGAGTCTCCATTTGCGATAAGGTTAATTGTTTAGCCTTCCATGTATCCAAGAATCTCATGAGACTTGTTGAAGGCATGTGGATCCCTTTGTTCTGTCTCTCTATCTCAATAGCCCTATAGATGACCTCACAAACCCTTTGTTGCTGATCCTCTACACTAGTAGCACTCGTTGTGGATTGTTGGACATCTAACCAACCCATGTGATATGTGTGACTTGTGTATAGGTCAGTTAGAGTTTTTGTTTGTAGTTCGTACTTCAGTCCTCATTTAGGAACTCTCCATCTAGGATTAAGATGCTAGGGGTGTCCTTTGAACTAGATGCATTGTGGCTATCTATGGGTTGACCCTTAGTGGTCGCTAATTCAGGAGTACTCGATTGCTCTTCTGGCATGGATGTTGGCATAGGGGCTTTCGCTTTTAAACTCTTTCCTTTGCTCTACCGTACATAAGCTCTCGATTTCCTTTTTCCTAGCCGCAATGATATACCGCTCAACCTCTTGCACTTTGGCAAGGCTTCTACCATCAGATAATATAACCTCGGAGGAGAATAGCTCTGAAGAGTCAGGGGGTGCGGTCAATGGAGTATTCACGCGCACATTTTCCAGGATCATGGAGTCTATGTTGGTCATGAATGGAAAATTTACTTCCCCACCCCCCTCATTTACATCGTTAGCTCCATGTTGAGAGCGAGTGGCTATACTAAAGGTTTCCTTCAAGCGGCTAAGCATGCTCGGCCCGGTCCGTGGACACATGGCATGCATGTCTTGGCTTGAGCTATCGAGATTAGGAATTGGGTAACCTCCATGACGTTAGAGTCAAAGGAAGAGTCACTAGACGCAATATGTTGGTCTTGAGTGGTACTTCCTTGGGTTCCCGCTGAGGGCCTAGAGCCTAAGGTAGAGGAATAATGAGTGCCTGTGTAAATGGAGACACTCTTGATGTTCTTGTCCTCTAGCACACGACCAGAGCATAAGTACATGTGACCTCAACACTCTAGAGATTTTGGTGAGTGCCCGTGAAGGTTGCTCACCTAGCTTTAAAGGTGTTTACAACCCAATTTTATTTTATTTTTTGGTCCATTTTTTAAACCAAGCCATGAAATATGGGGTGTGATAGCTCAAAACAAGCGTCTTGGCTAGGGAGACGCACCATGATTTACAGCCCCTAATTCGGTTATGTGTCCTCGGAATCCTAAAACTAGTCTTTTCCTAAGTGGGGAGAGTGCTAGAATTAGTAAGTCCAAAGGGTGAGTTATATATAAAGTGGTGTGTATAGTATATCATAAGACTGAGAAAACTGAGGCGACTAGGCTTAGGCTTGGGCTTGGGGAGATCCCGATCCCTTCCTTTTAAGATAATTTTTTTTAAATTTTTGTTTTGAGTTTTCTTTTTGGTCCCAAATAATGTGGCCGCGTGGACGTCAAGCTCCCACGCGCACACAATAGCTCCTACGAGCTCTATCTAACCTCTTTTCAACTAGCACAACTAATTACAGCAAATTAATGCTAACTACCTCTACTAACACACTGTCAAACACAGTACTCTATACACTCACAAAAAGTCAACTCTACTGCTCATTGTCTCCTCTACTTCTCCCTGTCTACATTCACTAGCAGACCTACTAATACCTGCTCATTACAGATCTTGCAAAACTAATAAAAATAGTACAATGGAGCACTAATAGAGCTTACGGCCACTTAACAAAAGCTAACAAAAACCTGCTAATCTGTCCATTGCAGCCACTTAATAGTATCTAACAAAACACTGCAAAAAACAAAAAACGGAGAAAAGCTTCCAGCGGTAGCACTGAGTGCTCCTCAAGCTTAATGCAAGGCATTCCCCAGCAACGACGCCAAAAATGTACGCTTTGTCATACGTTTCGAAGCTAAGAACTTGCCTGTGTAGTGTGTGTGAGCCTCAAAAGGCTGCAAACACACAACTAGAAGAGCCTAGCAAGCTCCAAGGGGCAAGGGTGTGTCACTCACCACTCAATGCTTCCATCGTGAATGATCATGTGCTGCAAAGAAGAAAGAGCCGATGTCCATGTCGCACTCAACCACCTTGCTATCGTTGATGCTATCGCAATGCTCAACCACTCTCTCTCTCTCTCTCTCTCTCTCTCTCTCTCTCTCTCTCTCTCTCTCAATCATACGCACACACGCACACCTGTGAGCACACATGAAGGAGAAGGAGACAGAGCACTTATTCACTTACACCTTTTAGGATGAAGATTTTGGGTCAAAATAGACCTTTTATAAGAGTTTAACCCATTCACACATGGGTGCCCACAATGGCCGGTCATTACAAAACTACTGTAAAAATAGTATCAAATGAGATATGTGGTGCACCTCTCATTGGCGATCAGCCAAGCACCTATAGGACCAACAAGCCCGGTCCCTGACTCAAAACAATGTGATATCCGTAGATGTTAACTGGGCCGATGCCCATTTTCCAAGGTCAGCACCAAGCGATGGGGAGCATTGGGTACTCAACAAGGCTCCTATTTGCTCGGTGCCGACTCCACTGTTGCATGTAATGACTTTAACACCAAGGTCAACACCAAGCAATAGGGAGTGTTGGGTAGTCACCAAGCCTCCTATTCGCCCAGTATTGACTCCACTCTATGACTTTTTATTTTCAGTTAACATACCCCAAGGTCTTTATTGTCGCTTGTGATGGCTTTAACACCAAGGTCAACACCAAGCAGCGATAGGGAGTTTTGGGCAGTCACCAAGCTTCCTATTTGTCGAGTATTGACTCCACTATCTGACTTGTCGGTTAATAGTGCTATAGTCTTTCCTTGTGTTTACTGCAAGTCCTTGGTTCAGCAAGACTGCTCACAAGAAAACATGAGAGGTGCTTCACAATCATTTTGTGAAGTGATTCCACCTGTTCTTGTTGGTAACCTACTAGGTAGAAATGCATCAATGTTTTATTAAAAAGCTCTACTTTGGACAAACATGAAGTTCAAGGCACTTTGGACAAATTGGGAATCAGTAGGACAAGTTACCAAAAGCTATTCAAGCTCATCAATAGAAACATGATGCAATCAAGAGTAAGGGATCCTTGCTTTTGAAGCCATCAATTGTTTGATAGGCTAGGATGAGAATTAATTCCAAAGTGATGGAGATGCTTGGAGAGCATTTCTTGGGTAAGAAGAAAGACCTCAAGTTTAACTCTTTCAATAATCTGTTCTTTGACTTGAGAACTTTGCAGAGGGCGATAAAATTCTATGATCTTCAACATACTGAGGTGAATGGGCAAGCCATTTTTGTCATCAAATGAAATGAGAGTGAAATTGTCAAGAGTAGAAAGTTTGAGAGAGTATCAATATAACACTCATGAATAGAGCTCTTCATACCATAGAGGTGAACAAAAAACCTAAAATTTCTAGTGTGCAGCTAGAGAAGAACATTTGGTGGCTGGGTGCTTTTGAGGCTGATAGTGAATTTTTCAATGTGTTGAATTGGGTATTCCACCACAATAACTTATCCTTGCTATAATCAAAACTCAACAGGGCTGGAAAGAGCTGGATGTTGAGGGATTTGGTAGGTGCAAGGTGGAATGGCACATGGGGGAGGACCTAAGGACACTAAAGTGTATGTACAATGTGTCAAGGGTTGCCAATGCCAAAAGACCCTATATCCAGTGCATGGGTGCAACAAAGGAGCTGAATCCTGCTAACTGGAACAAAAACCCAGATAGACACTCTAAAGATCAAAACTTTCAAGCTATTTTAGGTATCCCCTTTCAAATGTCCACGTCTGCACACTGCATGCACTTTGTAGAATCATTGAGAAGATTGTGCACTTGTACATAGGGTTTGCATGGAAACGACAACCTTTATCAGCCAAAGAAACTTCCATAAAAATCATTGAGAGGGTATTGTCTCATATTAGACTTCATGGAGGGAATGTTTTGATTGAGTCAAACCCCAAAAGGTCATCCGGTGGAAATAATGTCCCTAGAAAAGCTTCTATTGGTGGGATGAAGGCCATAACATTCCTGGGATTTCATGAAAATTTTGGTAGCGTGCATCTAAAGTCAAATACAACCAATGGAAGGCTCTACACAATGTTGTGAAGGACCATGGATTTGATGACAAAGCAAGAAATGGGAGACAAAAGTGTGGGAAGCCCTGGATGCAGTCTTTTCTTACTATGATAAAAGTCATTGGGAAAAGAATGACCTCTCCAACTTTAAGAAAGAGTTGAACAAACTCAAAAAATCTATAACAAGTGCTTGGAGCTCAGAGCACTTCACACACTTCATGGTAATAATTGTGAATTTTAATTCTTCTAATCTACTTCAATACTTGCATAAATTGCTAAATTGATTATCCTTTTTTTGTGCAGAACATTATCTACAATCACACTCCATGGTTTGTAGAGAAATATGGAAGCCTGTCAATTTAGTCTAACGGTATGGATAAGTCCCACTATCATGCAAGAACCAAGTTTTTCAAACACACTAGACATGCCATGGAGGAGCTCAAAAACCTAATAGCTTGGTTGAAGTATTCTAGTGGTTTTACCGACAAGTGTGGCAAAGAGAAAGATCACAAGAGACCAAAAATTTATTAGACAGTTCTGATATTGTTGCAGCTATACAAAGGAGTATACAAAAAAAGAAGGATGCATACAAATCGCCCAACATCAGGATTTTCATTTTTCCCCCTCCACTTCAAGTACTCCTGCTTCTTCTAACTTTGCAACTGCTTCAAGTCACCAGAAAAGGAAAAAATATAATTGGCCACTGTGCCAAAGTATGCACTTCTTGAGCCCATAAATCTTGGAGCGTCCAAAAACTCTAATGGATTCTTACTTCTCAAAAGTATGATCTTGTCCACTCCAGCTCTTATTGGTTGTAAACCTACCACCCTTGATAGAGATACTAGTGCAAGTATGGGGAGAGTGGGTGATTGGGAAAGCTTCTGTGAGATAGCTATTGTCTCCTTGTTGAGCTTCCCAATGTAATGACCCAAACTTTGATCCATCTATAGATCCAAAGGCCTCAAGCCCTTCCCTATTCTCAAAAACTTTTCAGGACCTACAATCTCAATCTGTGCAAAAAAACATATCAAATCAGTTAATAGAAATGAAGTTTCAATGAAGTATCAATATTGTTGGAATTAGGTTTCCAGGAAAACACGCACATCTTGGAGAAGACAAAGAAAGCTCACGGCACACAACAGAGACTGTTTTGCTTAGTGTGCAATGGAAAGATAGATAGCCCTAGAATAACCGACATATATACAATGCATGAGGAAAAAAACCTCCTAAAGAGGGGAAAAATGCCCCGACGGTCCTAAGTGTGTTCACACACATCACTACCACATTTATGGTAACAATTCCCCCCTAGAGTGATGTTGTGAACAAGAGATGTCACATAGAGTAAAGGGAAGTGCCATGCCCTGAGGAAATGAACAGTCAACAAAGGGAGTAAGCCCAAAGCTTTGCGGAAAGCTTTGAGCTTCTCACAAGGCAATGCCTTTGTGAGAAGATCTGCAAGGTTGTCCTTTGTTGGCATATAAGCCAAGCTGATCTCTCTTGCTGAGAGCCTATCCTTGACATAGTGGTAATGCACCTCAATGTGCTTTGTGCCAGCATGAAAAATTGGGTTCCTTGCAACTACCAATGCGCTTTGATTGTCAGTGTAGATAGTGTCCTCTCCCACACCGAAATCAACCATAAGGTGTCTGATCCATACACACTCAACCGTAGCTGTATAGACTGCACTATACTCAGCCTCACAATTGGAAGTGACCACGGTAGGTTGCTTCTTGCTCAACCATGATATGCATGAGATGCCAAGCATGAAACAAAAACCACTTGTGGACACTCGTGTGTCAAAACAACTAGCCCAATCCGAGTCCGAAAAAGCATGAAAGTCTGGCGGCAATGATCCCCCCTTGGGATAAAATAAGCCAAGATGTAAAGTGACACTCAAGTATTCTTCAATCATATATGATGATATGGCTATCAAGACTATGGTCATCCATCAAACAACCACAAAGATGGTAGGTTTTTCTCATCCATATGGATGGAGATTTACTTTGCTTTCCTCTAGCTATAAATGTCAGTCTCAGTCATAAATTATGATATGCTAATCTATAACATTTAATGAGGAAGATATGGATAAGATATATATTCAAGATGAAGTAGAAAATTTGAAAATGTATGAAATGGTGAGGTAGCAAAAGTGGAGACATGGGATAAAAATATAGGAGGCATGGTGCAAGTTTGAAAGAGGTGCATTATAGATTTCTTGATCAAGACCACAAGAAGGAAGCTCAAGCAGCACCACCACAAAATATCAACAATATTATCTCTTGCTTCTATGAAAGGAGGCTCAAGCAATAGTAGGCACAAATGGAGGCATAATATTTTTAAAGAAGCACAAAAGAGATTGGAGTTAGCTGCATGCATGGTTGCAACATTCTTGGAACAAAAAGTGAAAAGTGAATGGCACATGATTTTTTGAGTCTTGATAGAGAGTTGTTATGATGTTTACATAAAGGCAGAACCTAGTTTCACCTGCCCAAATTTTATGAATCTCTGCATAAAGCCTTTCTAACATGTAAGCACATGTATTATGTATATGTGCACATGCTTGGACATCAACCCAAAAAAGCACATTATCATTCATCAGCTTGCAGTGACTCCCATGGACCTTGCATTTGCATTGGGGAAAACATGCAAGGTACACCCTTTTGAGATGTCGAGCTCTACACCTTGAGCTGGCATCCACTACGGGTCTTGGCCGCTTACGGCATTTACTCACTGGCGCGTTAGGTGACTGACACAGAGGATCTCTGCCAGTGATTCTACAGCTGGACTACACTTATAGTGCCAGCCTAGTACGCTTCTAGCGAGTTCACTAGTGACCGCATGTACATATGTACTACTTTTCAGCTTTAGCACTTAGTCATTTTGTACTCTTTTTTCTGTGAAGAAGAAGAATAAGCTTTCCATCTCTGTGTGCTTTGTGCTTGTCTTGTGTAGCTCTCTTGCATCCTCATTCTTGTTAAGTATGGAGCCTGATTTACCCTTGTAATTTTCTGTGGTAAAAGCGCACATTTGTAAGGCCCCCATTATGAGGAGAAGCCATCGTGTGTGAAGGAAAATCACTCACCGGAAACAAAAATTTTCATGGACAAGAATCAGGGGCAACTTTAAAGGCCTCGGGGGCGGAGGCCCCCGAGACTTTTTTTCGCCGGAATATTATGGTCGGACCGCAGCCGGAAAGTGGTCGGAAAACAACCGGTCGGTTGGCCGGTGGCCGGTAGTCAATGGCCGATGGCCGGTGGCCGAATTCAATGGCGGTAGTCGAATTCAAAAGCGGACTTGTCTTCTCAAGGGCGGCCACACATGGGCGGATTGGAGGGTCCGATTTGGACTTATTCGCACAAGGGCGGCTACACATGGCTATCTCTCATTAGAGAGGGCATCCCTTTTGGCCTATAAAAGGAGGCCATTTCTACATACATTTCATAGTGTGAAGTTGATGCAACAAGGTGAGTGTGAGGTGGTGAGAGTGAAGCAAGGCGGGAGCTCCATTAAGGGTATAATCCCTTTGTAAACTACTTCTTGTTTTGAAGTACTAAATCCATTGAGTGGCTGCTTTCCCATGGACGTAGCCCACATTGGGTGAACCACGTATATCGTGTGTACTCTCTCTCTCTCTCTCTACTCTATAATCTCGTGTATATAAATCTGTCTCTCTCCATTAAGTAATCTACTAAATTATCTATTTAGCTACGTCTTATTTCCTAACAATTCTTTACATGGTATCAGAGCCTGGTGCAGGCAAGAGAGGCTAAGAGAGCAAGAGCATCACAATCCCTTCGTTCGCAATCCACGACCAGATGAGGGGTTTTTCGCACAAGTTTCTGAACAGGTCTCCAAAGTGCAGTATACAAAGATTTACTGTACAAGTACAGTGGTTGTATGTACGCTTGATTGTGGACACTCGTTGAGTGTAGAAAGCGTTACAGGTACCACGATAGCAGGTTCAACAGATTTGCAGGTTTTTGCAGATTGCAGCTATTTTGTCTTAGTGCTTCAAGATGTCTGACGGTTTCAGTCAGATTGTTACTGAGAAGCTTGAGAAAAATAACTACCCTGCATGGAAGTTCAGAATAACAAATTTCCTAAAAGGAAAAGGTTATTGGGACTATGTAGAAGGAGGCATTGAAAAGGAACCAGAGATTCCCGAGGCAAATGCTACAGCAGAACAAAGGAAAGCTTTGAGGGACTGGCAACAAGGCCAAAGCAAAGTGATGTATTGGCTTTCTAAGAGCATCATAGATGGCATGATGGACTATCTACAGGATGTTGAAACCCCCGCCATTGCATGGAGAAACTTAGGCAGAGTGTTCGAGGTGAACACCAAGGCCAGGAATCTTCAACTAAAGTCGGAGCTAAATCAGGTTAAGAAGAACAACCTCTCAATCAATGATTATGCCTTGAAGATCAAGAGTATCATTGAGGCTCTTGGATCTATTAAAGTCTCAGTGGAAGACGATGACATTGTCCGTGCATGCTTGGATGGTCTAGGAGATGAGTATGTCCATTTTAGGTCTTCCATGAATACAAGAGATGACATCCCCGTGTTCCAAGATTTGATTTCTGTGCTTATTCTTGAGGAGAAGAACCTTGACACATCTTCTTCTCATGGCAGAAATAATTCTGAACAGGCCTTCTATTCTAACTCCAACAGAGGTAGAGGTAGAGGTCGTGGTCGAGGCCCAAGGGGTTGCAGGGGCCAATTTCTGGAAGGTCAATCAAATCAAAACAATACAGTGGCAGGGGAAACCAGTCTCAAGGCAGGGGGAGTCAAAGAGGTCGTGGTGCAGGATCAAGCAGGCAGCAACATACTCCAGATAGTAGAGAATGTTGGACTTGTGGTGAAAGAGGTCACATGTCACGTGACTGTCCAAAGGGAAAAGCAAGTGGAAAGAGAGAACAGGGCAACTATGCATCTACTAGTAGAGATGTAGATGACAGCAAAAACGAGCGCATGTTTGTTATGCAGCATGTAATGAATACAATGACTGCAGAGAATTCCACCCAAGATGATGTTTGATATGTGGATTCAGGTGCCTCTAATCACATGACGTCTCGTGAAGAGTGGTTTAGAGATAAGCACAAACCAGATGTGTCAGGCTATGTGCAGACAGGAGATGACACAGCTCACCCCATTGCTCATGTAGGGGAAATACCTCTAAATACAAAGAGTGGGAAATCAAAGTACTTAGCAGATGTACTTCATGTCCCAAACATTACAAAGAATCTTGTTTCTGTTGGACAAATGGTTGAGCAGGGTTTGAAGGTTCGCTTCAATCCAAATGGATGTTATGTAGAAGATTTCCAGAATGGCTGTAAGCTGATCACAGAGGGAAAATGTGTGGGCAGAATGTTTACGCTGAATGTAGACATGCCTGAGGTAAAAGCTGCATTATTTGCACAGGGCACAGGTGTTGTGGCTGATGTTGACATTTGGCACAAACGCATTGGCCATGTCAATGAGCAGAGATTGCGCAGCATGCAATCAAAACAGATTGTAAAAGGTTTGCCCAAATTCAAGGTGGATGGTATGCATAAAGTGTGTGCAGCATGCCAGTTTGGAAAACAGTCAAAGGGCTCATTTCCACATGAGCGCAATGTATGTAAAAATCCACTTGAGGTGGTGCACACAGATGTTTGGGGTCCAACCGATACTGCAAGTATACATGGTTGCAGGTATTATGTCTCTTTCATTGATGACCATACAAGGAAATTATGGGTCTACTTCATGCGTAACAAAAGTGAAGTGTTTGGTCACTTTCAAGACTTCAAAGTCATGATTGAGAAGGAGACAGATATGCAAATCAAGACATTGAGGTCAGATGGAGGGGGAGAGTACTTCTCCAATGATTTTTCAGATTTTCTATGAATGCATGGTATACATAGGCAGTTTACATGCAGATATACTCCACAACAGAATGGGGTCGCAGAAAGGAAAAACAGGCACATTGCAGAGGTTGCATGTGCATTGATGAATGAGAAGAACATACCTCATCATTTATGGGCTGAAGCCGTAAATACAGCTGTGTACATTATGAACAGGACACCTACAGCTACGGTGCATGATGTAACACCTGAGGAAAAGTTTACAGGTACAAAGCCTGATTTGGCACACTTGAAAGTGTTTGGCCGCATAGCTTACATGCATGTACCAGATGAGTTACGTAGGAAATTGGATCCTAAAGCAGAGAAATGTATTCTTGTGGGATATTCCCTTGAACAAAAGGGGTACAGGTGCTACAATCCTACTACACGAGAATTACGAGTGAGCAGAGATGTAGTCTTTGATGAGATGAGCAGCTGCTACAGTAATGCACATGGCACTATTGGGGCTGATGTAAAAGGTGATGTGGTTGTACAAAATGTGAGGCCACAGTCACAGGTTTTGAGTGGACCACAAGAGTCCTCTTCTCGTGGCTCTGTTGAGAAACCATGGAATGGTAGACTACGTACGCAGGTTACTCCACCAACAGGTACAGGGAATGTATCACGAAAAGGAAAGGAAAAGGTTGATGAACCTCCCTTTATGGCTGATGTATCATCAGGTTTTTCACATGTAGACATGGATTCAGATGGTTCTGAACAAAGTCTTGATGAGGAATTTGGAATTTCAGCTGTCAGGACACCTGGTGTAAGGAAAGTACAAGAAGATGCTAGAGGGCAAAGGAGTGACCCAGGACCGCACAGATCTAATAGAGTCAGAAATCCAGTTCAGAAATTGACTTATAATGGGTATCTAGCGCATCACCAAGGCTACATGGCTAAGGTGATACAGGATGTGGAGCCCACATGTTTTGAGGATGTAGTTGGAAATGTGCATTGGGATGATGCAATGAATGAAGAGATGGCTGCATTGGAAGCAAACGACACATGGGAGTTGGTGCCATTGCCAAGTGGCAAGAAAGCTATTGGTTGTAAATGGATGTATAAAACCAAGCATAAGGTTGATGGTAACATTGAGCGTCACAAGGCAAGGCTGGTCGCAAAGGGTTATGCACAGACGTATGGCATAGACTATGAGGAGACCTTTGCTCCAGTGGCAAAGATGATGACTGTGAGAGCTGTCATAGCAGTGGCTGCATCTAGAGGATGGATTATGCATCAAATAGATGTAAAGAATGCCTTCTTGAATGGTGAGTTGCAAGAGGAAGTGTATATGGATCAGCCACCTAGTTATGTCGATCCAGGTTACCCAGATTATGTATGCAGACTTCTCAAAGCTTTGTATGGTTTGAAGCAGGGCTCTAGAGCATGATATGACAGGATTGCCAAGTATCTTGTCAGTATTGGTTTTAGGAGAGCTCATGCTGATCATTCACTCTATGTACGTGAGAGTGATGTGGGGATTGTGGTCATTACCATATATGTAGATGACCTTATTATTGTTGGTGACAATGCTATGGAGATTGACCATGTGAAGGGTCTTCTCAAACAGGAGTTTGAAATGAAAGATTTAGGCGAGTTGCGCTACTTTCTTGGCATTGAGGTGATCAGGACTCCAGAGGGTGTATGGCTATCACAGAGACAGTATGCTTTGGACATGTTGTCAAAGTATGGTATGGCTGATTGTAAGCCAATTTCTATTCCCTTGGATGTGAATGCAAAGCTGAGTGCATAGAAGGGTGATGTTGTTGAGGATGTCAACATGTATGGGAAGATTGTGGGTAGTCTAATCTACTTGACTATCACGAGGCCAGACTTGAGCTACACAGTAGGCTTGGAGAGTCAGTTCATGCAGCTTCCGAGGAAGCCACATTTGGATGGAGTACGACGCACACTTAGGTATGTGCAAGGTACTCTTGACTACGCATTGTTCTATGCAGCAGATGCACCATTAGCATTGTATGGGTATACAGATGCAGATTGGGCAGGTAGCATTGTTGATAGGAGATCTACGAGTGGCTTCATGTTCTCTTTTGGGAGTGCTGCTGTTACTTGGAGCAGCAAAAAGTAGCCTACGGTTGCTTTATCGCGCACAGAGGCCGAGTACAGAGGTGCAGCAGTTGCGGCGTGCGAGGTAGCTTGGCTACGCACATTACTTGAGGACTTGGGAGTGCAGGTGGACCAGCAGATTTTCATCCATTGTGACAACCTCAGCAGCATGCAGTTGGCTAGGAACCCAGTGTTCCATGCCAGGACCAAACACATAGAGGTCCATTACCACTACGTTCGAGAGCGAGTGTTGGCGGGCGACATCGACTTGGTCTACATCAGCACAGAGGAGCAAATAGCGGATATCTTTACCAAGGTCCTCGGAGCTGAGAAGCTTCGACGTTTTCGGACTATGCTTGGACTCTGCGACATGCAGAGCTCGAGGGGGAGTGTTGAGATGTCGAGCTCTACACCTTGAGCTGGCATCCACTACGGGTCTTGGCCGCTTACGGCATTTACTCACTGGCGTGTTAGGTGACCGACACGGAGGATCTCTGTCAGTGATTCTACATTTGGACTACACTTATAGTGCCAGCCTAGTACGCTTCTAGCGAGTTCACACTTAGTGACCGCATGTACATATGTGCTACTTTTCAGCTTTAGCACTTAGTCATTTTGTACTCTTTTTTCTGTGAAGAAGAAGAAGAAGCTCTCCATCTCTGTGTGCTTTGTGCTTGTTTTGTGTAGCTCTCTTGCATCCTCATTCTTTACACACCCTATAGTGTAGTGTACCTATAAAAAACAAAGTGGTTTAGAGCTATGCATCACCTCTTATGTATGAGATGTAGAACTACTTCTCTACATCGTTCATATCTTGCCAGATGTTCAAGCTCAAAGTTATGACTTTTTGAAATTTATACATGTTTTTCGGTTGGTTTTCATTGCAAAAGCTCAAAATGAGAAGCTTGCAAAAAAAACACACTCGTTTGAAATTGAGTCTTCATGATGCTGGTGGTCCTGTCAATGTCACTCTTTAACAAACTATTGATGGATGCCTTATTTATGTATGAAAAATGAGGCCCGTTATTCAGTTTGTAGGCTCACAGGTCAGCACATTTATGCATAGCCCAAGGTCTAAGCATTGGCAATCTGTCAAGAAGACTTTTTGTTGCTTGAGTGGCACTTTGTTGGGTCTGCCAGCTATGGCGGGTGCCACCAAGGATCCATGGAGGGGTTAAGAAAGTGCATATGAAACTAATGAGAGAGAAGAGCTGATCAACAAAAATAGAACACACACTTTCTCTATATTATTATGATTTGATCACCCTTTACATAATATATATAGACTAAAGGTGACCATACTTTCAACATGCAAACTCTATAAAAGAAGTGGAGTTTTCTACATGTCAATAAGGCATGTTCTTACATGGCTTAGACACTTTAACCAAACCAGGGTCTGGAACCCAACAGCCCCCCCCCCCGACAACAACATGGGGTGTGTGTACCTCCCTCGGAAAACAATTAAAGTGGCGATAGGAAGAACTCGAACCAAACACATGGGAGGTCTTACTGAGTTATGTGGTGGTGTCTATAACCCATACAATTGGGACATGAGAATCATTGACAATTGACAACTTAAAACAAGACTTTGACAATGATGTTCATAATAGACAAAACCAAAATAAACCTACTACATGAGACAAGTAAAAACAATCTTGAACTTTGTATATGTTGATGTACTAGCTCATTGAAGCAAACCTTTGATTTTGGATGCTCTTCATCTTTTTCCAGATCAACATGTATCGTCACATACAAAACGTCATCAGTAGAAAGAGATGTTAATCTTTGATTTTGACAATCTTATTGTGAGAGAGGTTCAAAGTTTTCTTTAAATTGAGATGTAGATGTATTGTGTATAGATACCTCAAGAAAGAGTTGACCCCTCGCTTTGTCTTCACTTTAGGCTTTAAAAGAATTGATAACCGTTTCTCCACAATGGAGCTTCGGTGCTTTTGTTCATTAGCAGCTTTATTCTCATGCAAAAAAATCTTTTTCACACTGGATAGTGTTTTGAGAAGCCCTTGGTTAGTTCGCATGCACTACACAAGGCATTTTGAAATACTTGATATCGACAAGCAATTGCCCTTTGTTATTGCTTGTATTTTGATATGGTATTGCAAGTCAAGGACTAGAATCTTGAGCATCTCAAGATGCTACCATATACCAACTAGCTTACCAATGTGCTTTGACAACACTTTGAGATGTCATCACTTGCCTAGTACCATCAATGCCTTGGCTTATGCAAGACACCGTTTCAAAATGCTGTGAATATTTCAAGCTCAACCAAAACTGTCGTGCAGTGTATTTTGAAACGCCTATGACTATGCAAATAACTCCCTTGCTTTTTCTTTTCCACTGTTCTGAAGTCCTTTTGATATGCCTCCTAAAAAGAGGACGATGACCACTCTTTCTTGGATCTGCTGCAACTACCGCCTATCGATGTTTTGATATGCTCTGTGTAGACAACCTTGTTGGCTTGGATTGCTGAGCATCCTAAAACGTCTTTCTTGACCACTACCTACCACCGCTTGCACCTAAAACACTGTATGTAAAATGCTTTGCCTTCGTTGCATGCAGCAAACTGCGTCTGGGCTTTGACTACATCTTGATAAGTGCCCCTAATTGCATGGGTTCTCTGAGTACTACATCAAGCCAACAAAGGTGATGGCGTTTTGATATATGTACCCCGTCTGGGATTTGATACCACTTGTTGGGTCTTTGAGCTATTGTGGGTTGCCACCACTGAGGAGCCATGGAGGTGTTGAGAGAGTGTTGAAGAAACTAGAGAGAGAGAGAGAAAGAGAGAGAGAGAGAGAGAGAGAGAGCAGAGTTGATTGACAAAAATAAAACAAATGCTTTCTCTATATTATTATGATTTGATCGCCTTTTACATAGTATATATAGAAGAAAGGTGACCATACTTTCAACATGTAAACTCTAGAAAGGAATTGGAGTTTTTTGCATGCCACAAAAGGCATGTTCCCACATGGCTTAGACACTTTAACCAGACCAAGGCTTGGAACCCAACACACTTTACATCTTGAATTCTTTTATCCCAAGGAAGGATTGTTGCCACTAGATTTACATGCCTTTTGAGATTCAAAATGGGTTGTTGTTATGACACATGAGTGTCCATGAGTGGTAGTTGTTTCATGCTTGGCAGTTCATGTATATAATTGTTGAGCAAGGAGCAACCTACTATGGCCACTTCCAATTGTGAAGCTGAGTACAGGGAAATCTTTGGAGCTATGGTTGAGTGTGTATGGCTCAGACACCTTTGGCTAATTTGGGTGTTGGATTGGACACTACCAAAATAATCTACACTGACAATCAAAGTGCATAGGCAGCTGCGAGGAATCGAGCTTCACATGCTCGCACAAAGACTATAGAGGTGCATTATCACTTGTCAGGGAGAGACTCTCAGCTAGAGAGGTCAACTTGGCTTATTGCCAACACAAAACAACCTTGCAAATCTATTCACAAAGGCATTTCCTTGTGAGAATGTTGAAGCTTTCCTCAAAGCTTTGGGCCTACTCCCCTTTGTGGATTGATGTTTTCCTCAGGGCATGGCACTTCCCTATACACTATGTGCCAACTCACGTAATTCACCACATTACTCCCACGGGGCATATATGAGGTAGTGATGTGTGTGAACACACTTTGGACCGTCGGGGCATTGTTTCCCTCACTAGGAGGGTTTTCCCCACGTGCATTTTATATACACCCATCATTCTAAGGCTATCTTATCTTTCATTTGTGCACTAAGCCATATACTCTATGATGTGTTCCTTGAGCTTCTTCATCTTCTCCAAAGTAATCCTAAACAAGGATAGCATTGCTAGGTGAACCCGGTGCCCTAAATCCACATGGGTAAACTAGGCCTAAATTATTATACGTCTAAAACTTGGACAATAGATGGACTGCCCCTCTATCAAGGACAATAACTAGCCCTAAATACGAATTCCACCTCCTCCCTATGAAAGACACCTCCATATAGGTAAACTTGGACTCTTGCAAGGAGGACAAAGATCCTAAGCACACCCTCCATGTCAAATTTGACTAATCCAAAACTTTGAGCAAATGAGAACCAAAAGCAAACGTAGTTGGTGACTAGGGACCACCATTGCAAAGTAGTAAATCAAGAGTAAACCTTGGCCAAGGAAAACAAGGACAACTCTAGTAAACTTGGACGAGCCTCGGTGAATCTTTCTAGTCTGCCTACAAGCATGAAGAGAATAAGGACACAAATACCATTATGACTAGAATGGGATAAACTAGACTTGCATTTGCCAAGGACAAGTAATGACCATTTATCTAGATGGAAAATCTAGGTTAACTAAATCTCACAGAGGCCTATTTACAATAAGTCCCCCAATCTTGACAATAAGTACATAATATGGTGGGTGAAACTCTATATAGATAATCCCATAAGGACACACATAGACATGTGGGCCTACATACACAAACAAGGCATGTGGAGGAAAACTTGGACATGGGTGGATAAAATTGACTCTTGGGGTCAAACTATTAGCGAGGAAAGACCTTCATGTAAATAAGTAGCTACAATTGCATTAATCATTCAGCCTACTACATGGATATCACAACCCAAGGTCTATCTATGTTTCAAACATAAGCACTTAGTTTCAATACATAACGACACCATGGAACAACCCCGAATTCATGTTCAATTGCCCGAAATGCATGGAAAGCAACATAGATTAAGCCTAAATGCATGGATTACTACCCACAAAGACTACCAAAATACATGTACATGAAATCAGCCTTGAAATGGCATGTCCTATGATTTTATGTGAATAGCACACATTACGGAATGAGAAGGTCCACAATGCAACATATATGAGAAATATTTATATATGAATTTCGCTCCAAAGCTGCAGGCTCATTCTAGACATGTGCAAGTCTCTCCACACTTGGGATTAGATTCACAAAAACCATGAATGCATGGAAACCATGTCAAGGGCCCCACTGGTAAAATGGGTCAAAGTTGGAAAGCTAGGACCACCCCACAATTCGAGGTGAACTTGAAACATGACACATACAAATGCCTTGGTGACTAGTCTAGGATACCAAAAGGTCAAGTTTGAGATTTCAACCTAAACAAGAACCACTTTGTGAAAACCATAATTGTTACCATATACAAGTGGTAGTGATGTGTGTGAACACACTATGACCGCTGGGGAATGTTTTTCCTCTTTAGGAGGTTTTTTCCCCCTGTGCATTGTATATACGCCCATCACTCTAGGGTTATCTATTTTTCTACTGCACACTAAGTAACACACTCTCTATTGTGTGCCTTGAGCTTCCTTCATCTTCTCCAAGTTGTGTGTGTTTCTTTGCAACCCTAATTCCAACAATTGGTATCAGAGCAAGTTGCATCCTCTCAGGCTTAGTCGCCAGCAGCTCCAGCACACGCATGCTCACTTTCTCCAATTTCTGTGAGCTTTGGCAAGCGTTAGCAGGTCAACAAAATTTTTGGGAAGGCTCGTCGAGCACAATCTACTCAAATTTTTGATTCGGGCTCATTTCGTCCTCCGTTTCCACTACAGCCAGGTCTGCTCAGGCAATTTTGTCATTTTGTGCAAATTTTTTATCAGTGCCAAATTTTGCATAATAGGTCCCATACAGTCTACTACAGGTTGTGCTTTATAGCATGTGCTGGTCTCACTCAGTTTCTCCTCATTTTGGGCAGTTTTCACATCAGGTGCATGCATTTTCCATGGCTGACAACAACACAGATGTGTTCAAGATGTTTGCTATTGAGGACAGATTGGATGGGGACAATTACCCTATGTGGGATTACATGACGCAACATGTTCTTGTGTCAAAGGATGTCTGGAATATTGTGCAGGGCATTTATGTACATCCTGGTTCTGAGGATGTAGGTGATGTTGAGGATGTGGAAGGTCTTGTTGCAAAGATTTTTGGTATTAGAGTTGTTTTTGCCTACGGTAGAACAAGCTCATTGGGATGTAAAGGATGCACAGGCTCATGCGTTGATTGTGTTTTCTGTGAAGCGCGCCATTACTCCTCACATTCGTTCAGTGAAATCTGCAAAACAGGCTTGGGATATTCTAACAGGTCTTTATGCGAGCCGCAATGAGGCTAAAATTGATTTAGTGCATAAAGAGCTGGAATTGCAGATTATGCATGAGGAAGATGATATGGACACTTTCCTTGCTGGTGTCAAGGATATCAATGAGCAACTTATTTCTACAGGTGAAGTCATTTCAGACAGTTCCCTTGTGTAGATTGTTCTTAATGCCTTACCAGATTCTTACCAAACTTTTGCTAGTATTTGGAGACTTATGACCCAAGTAAATCCTAAAGTTGTCAGGTTTGATGCATTATGCGCATTGTTGTTGCAAGAGTTGCTTTCCAAAAAAAACAAGACTAGGTAGTGTGCAGTGGAACAAGCTTTTATTGCTTCTCAAAGAAAGGGTGGTAACACCAATGTAGCCACTTCTTATGGTTCTTCTGCAAGTGCCAAAACTTATGTTCCTAATGCTTCTACTGGTAGCAATTCGTCTGGAAATTCTAGTGATAAGGGAAAAAGAATAAGCGTTTCCATTATTGTAAAGCTAATGATCACTTGATCAAGCAATGTCCTAAGTTAAAGGCTAGAGATTCTAAGAAGAAAGAGGGCGGTTCCACTGCAAATGTTGGTTCCACTACAAATGCATCCATTGTTGAGTCTTTTGTGAAAGGAGACTGTGATATTGATGTTGATGCAGAATGGGATTTTAGTGCAGAGTGCACTTACAATCCTGCTCTCCATGATGCATGCATGTGAGTTGCTGCAGATTCACATGTGTGGTATTTTGATAGTGGTGCTACAAAGCACATTACCTCACATCGTGAATTGTTCACCTCTCTCGATTCTGTCCCTCATGGGAATTTAGTCACTTGTGCCAACAATGCCTCTTATCCAGTTCAAGGAGTTGGAAAGATTGTACTTACTGTTACAAACGGCAATTCTTTCACACTTGTTGATGCACTTTGTATGTACCTGGGATCAAGAAGAATCTTTTGTCTGTATATGCACTTGCTAGACTTGGACTTGTAGTCAAATTTGTGGATAACAGATGTACAATTCATGATCTCAGTTTTGGTGATGAAATTGTTGCATCTGGTCTTTTGTGCCATGGACTACATAAGCTCACTTTGTATGACAAGTGTAGACAAACTTTTGCGAATGCAGTTGCAGATTCAAGGGCTGTTTCAAATGCAAAAATGTGGCATGCACGTTTTGGGCATCTGAATTTTGCCAATTTGCTGCGTTTGCAAAAATCTGATATGGTTGCTTCTTTGCCACCTCTTGAAGCACCTCTCAAACATGTTTGTGAAGGCTGTATTTTGGGTAAAATGCAACGTTCCAAGTTTCCAAAGGATGGTTCAGTTAGGGCCACATGCAAGTTGCAGCTTGTGCATAGTGATGTTTATGGGCCATGCAAACTCCATTCTTGGGAAATTTCCTTTACTTGTGAATTTTACTGATGATTACTCCAGGCATGCATGGGTGCATCTGCTTAAGGCTAGAGGTATGCCAAAATGGCTGGTGTATACATTGTGTGACAATAAATTGGATGCACCTTTGTCTAGTCGTACTCGTTCAGGCTCTGGCCATGCATCTTATGCATCAGATTGTTATGCTTTGGATGTGTCTAGCTTACATGATGTGAGGAACCTCTGTCTTTTGATGAAGCACAAATTCAAAAATTGGATGTCTGCTATGCAATCAAAATATGATGCACTTATCAAAAATGACACATGCACTTTATGTGATTTGCCTCTTGGCAAACAGGCCATTGGTAGAAAGTGGGTTTACAAGTTGAAACGCAAGTCGGATGGTGAGGTTGATTGCCATTAGGCTCGACTTGTTGCAAAAGCTATGCGCAACAGAAAGCATAGATTATGAAGAAAATTTTGCTCCCACTTGTCGTGACTACTATTCGTTTTCTATGTGCATTGGCAGCTCATTTTGTTTGGGATGTGCATCAATCACACATTGTTATTGCTTTCTTGAATGGTGACATATTTGAGGAAGTTTATGTAACGCAAACTTGCGGTTTGTAAAATGGAAGGACAAGAGGACATAAGTGGAGATGTAACAAGTGTAGTGATGAACTCATGGACTCACAAACTCTTAAGAGTCCCCCCTTCCAAACTTAGTATGATGGGGAAGATTTTCTAGCACGCAGCAACAAACCTCATGGCCAAGGTTGGTAGGTCAGTTATTGATCCAAGAGGTATGGTTTAAAACCAGGTCAAAGGATTTGCCTTCTAAGGTCATTCCAAACCCCTTAAACCATGTGTGAAAGTCAGTTATGCGTTCATCTCTCAGAACTTGTCTGAAGCTTGCCAAGTGGTCGTACGGATCCCTTGTTCCACTGTACTTCTTGATCCATTTTTGAAAATCTGCTGGTTTGACTCTACGGCTGTGTTCCACACCTACTCTCCTGGCTGGTTAGGCCTTCAAACCAGCTATTTGGTAGGTGTGGCTCATGTGGGACCTCTTCTTTTCCTAATGTCACTCATTCTTCCCCTGTTGAAGGTGGTTTTTACATCCCTACCCCTGTTTCCATCATTGAGGTGACTGTCTCTGGATGTGCTTTCTCTCTGATTGATCATGCTATCATAGGCTCTATCATTTGGCCCTATGTTCTGCTTGGTTTCAAGTATAGTCCTTGTAATGACCTCTCGAATCGAATGTCCCTGGTATTTTCTCTGTTCAGTCTCCTTTGGAGTCATCATAACAATATTGTTGCTATAACAATTCCCAAAGAGGTGCACAAGAAGTTCTGCTAAACCTTCTCCTTGATCTTGAAAATATACACGATTTTCAAGGGTGTCAATTGCCCTGGTTTGACATGAGTAGTACAGATCAAGTCCGTGACATTGTTGGCTTCCCAACAATAGACTCCAAGCCTAGGGTTTTTAGTGGGTATGCGCTTTAGAGGTTTAGTATCTATCAAATGGTATCCTTGAAACTCTAGCACATGCGGTCCTTCCTTCACAGCCTTGTTTGGAATTAGAGCATCAACTTCCAATCCCCATTTGTCTACCAAATCAGGATCTTGTATCTTGAGGTATTGCACCCCATTTTGGTCCATATAAAAGGTGACTTGTTTGTTTTCCCTAACCTTCACTTCAAACTTGACGGTATGGTATGTTAGGATTTGTGCCTCAATCACATCTCCTCATGGGAAACATCTCTTCACACTATGACTAGATACAGTGAACCTTTGATTAGCTACTTTGCCTAGCTTTAGTATATTCTTGCATGCACTAGCTAATTTACACCTCTAGAGGTTGTCCAACACATCATCGATGATGTCACAAAGATGTCCTTTGATCTGCTCTATAGAAGAGCCCCTCTTGTACTCGCAGCTAGCTTGAATCAATCAATCCTAGCACTCTATTTGCATATCTCTAGTATGTATGGTTAATTGCTCATTCTCCAAATGTGCTTGTGGTGTGTGTGATTAGTGCTAATCAACTACATTATGCACACGACATGAATGCTACACACACACATCCCCACCTTAAACACTCAACAAGTGGTATCAGAGCCTAATAAGGGCTAGCATTTCCTAGCTTCACTAGATCTTGGTTTTGTGTGTGTGTGTGTGTGTGTGTGTGTAGTTGCATAATCCTCTATGCTAGATCATCTAAGCTTCCCTCTCATGCTTATGATGAGTGCTAATTGATTTCCTTGCATTACATCTAATTTTTCATTAATAATAGGATTGATTTGTTTGTATTTTGTGCTTGAATAATTGAGCTATTTATTCTCTTAATCCCTTCAAGTACTTGTGTGTGTGGGTAGAAATTAGAAAGAGCTTTCATTTGAGCCCACTCTTGCTCAATTTGGAGTCCATTTGAGCATTCTTCTCTCGGCCAAGCAACAGGAACATAAATAACACTCATCATTTGTGCTCCTCCGACAAGCGCTTATCTATTTGAGGAGGGCAAGGCCATGAGGTCAATACACATTACCTACTTTTGATGGTGTGGTGGAATTCAAGTTAACCTTGCAATCGGCTTAAATTCATGAGTCAGGTCTGCAGGAGAGGTTTCATGCGCCATGGCCACCTTTCGGACTTGAGATGGGTGGTCAAGTGAGCTGAATAAGAAATTCGGGTCCGTAAGGGCCTGCACACACTCTCAACTTTGCATCCGGACGCCTATTTCCCACGGCCAGTAACTTAACTGAGCCTCGGCTCAGCAGAGGGCCATTCCCATAGGAGTCTGCAGGGAGTAAAAAAAAATTTCAACATTAAAAAAGGGCTACCAAGATTTTGCTCAACAGATTCCTATTTGAGCTACTCAAGTGCCATCATTGGGTAAATTTTGTGTGTGCTCACCTATCATGATAATGTCTTGTAAACACACAAAATCTAGCTATTTGTGCACCATGGACATGCCGTTTGTAAACGACTAGACACTGCCATTGAAAGCATGGTAATACCTCTCTTGTTGGCATTCATCACTAGCACAATCACCGATATGTATGCCATGCCTGCACCATATGAATCAACCCCGAACAACTTGCTTGGATAGCTCTAGGCCGAGGGGAGGAGATGACAACAAAATTGAAGACCACAAAGACCAAGAAGAAGACACATTTGACCACAATGACAAATTTGATAACAATATCAAAGCAAGCAAAGGAAGGGGGACCATCACTAGCACCAGTTGGTATTGAAGATGTTCTTCAAACACAACATTTTGACTTTTATATTTGTCCACCAAATTTGACTTTGCTTTGTCCTACCACCTTGTTGATCACTATTCTCAAGGGGAGGAAACTTTGACGTCCTCAACCTGGTTGAAAATTCTCCAGGGAGGATATTTGACCTACTACACACCTACTGGTACTAGTTCTCTAGGGGAGGTACACTACTTTGTGAGCCTATCTACATGGGAGCCTTAGACCCCACTAGAAGGACATTCGACTTTGTTCTCATACACAAAAGGGGAGGCTTGTTAGGATTTGTGCCTTGAACATACCTCCTCATGGGAAACATCTCTTCACACTGTGACTAGATACATTGAACCTTTGATTAGCTACTTTGCCTAGCTTTAGTATATGCTTGCATGCACTAGCTAATTTACACCTCTAGAGGTTGTCCAACACATCACTGATGATGTCACAAAGATGTCCTTTGATCTGCTCTATAAGAAAGTCCCTCTTATACTCACAACTAGCTTGAATCAATCAATCCTAGCACTCTATTTGCATATCTCTATTGTGTATGGTTAATTGCTCATTCTCCATTGCTTGTGGTGTGTGTGATTAGTGCTAATCACCTACATTATGCACACACAATGAATGCTACACACACACACACACACACACACACACCTTAAACACTTACTCAACATGGTCATCTACCATTATGACAAATTCCTTGTTAGGATCCAAGGAAATATGGGCTTCGTACTTGTTAGTCTTAAAGAAGGTCACAATATGCTTGAACATGAGAGAACCTATGTTCTAGCCTGTGGTATGGTCACACTGTGAAAATTTTACATTTCCAGCTCATTAGGTATTAATCACGATTAATAGCCTTTTGACCAACTTCACACTTTTTTCAACTTTGTGTGACAAAGAATTCTAAAGTACATTATTATAAAACCTCTCAAGATTTTGCCCAATTTGGATTCAAATTAAAACTCTAACCTGTTAATTTTGTGTTGAAGAAGCAAAACTGTTGTTAGTATGAAATTTCACTCCTTGATATTCCTTGCAAGAAAGGTTTGTGGTCTTTACCTGGTAGGGGTCTTGTGAAACTGAAGTCAATTTATGGGGTCCTGGCTATTAATCACGATTAATAGCTTTTGGCTTGCAGAGATGGACTTTTCTGAACTTTTATCACCACTCAAGTTGCAACTCGATTGCAAGCAGAGTGTTTCAAAAGCTTTTGGTTAATCAAACTCAAATTTACAAGCATAAACCATCAAGGAACTATTAATCTGAGTTTTGGTTAATCGTTAAAATCTTCTCATAGAGTTGGTTTTTTGGTTTGCCAAAACTTTCTTATGGCTTTCCCAAGATTAGTTATGGTCTGAAATCCTGATCTCTTTGGTTTTCCTAGCTTATCTGGAAAATTTCAGTCTTGAAGTCTCTAGAATTTTTGAAAGCAACTTCAATGATGTCGAATCAGAGAGTGACAAGGATGAAAAACCTCCTTTGACTCCTACTTTCCCTACTCCTAATCACATCAGCTGAAAGGTAGTGGAAAGTGTCCACTAACACTAGTTTTTCTTGTTTTTTTGCTTGAAAAGTGCATCAATCCATAGACTCTGACATCTTCTAAGATATCAACCACTGAAAAACGACCTAATCTTAGCCTAAAGATTCTCGGAGAGCACGACTACTCCCAAGACACCTCTATACAGCTGAAGCTGACATATCTCAATCGTACGGTTCCTACATGATGAATTTGAACTCTAGGCAAACCTAGAAGAAGTCTCTAGACAATGTTATTAGAACTCAGAGGTTTTCTTTAGTTTAAGTCGCCTCGTCCCTGGCAACGACGCCAAAATTTTGGGCCCTCTACTTACCAAGCCTACTATCTTATTGCAATGATAGTGAGAACCACAAACATAAATGTCACACCATGGGACAGAGTCAATCCGACTAGTGCATGGAGGCTACGAGAGGTTTTTAGAATCTCAAAAAACACATACAATCCCTACTTATCCAAAAGGACACTCAACCGCATGTCAGGCAGAGAAATCTAGTTACGATACTGCAAGGAAACCTCATCATTTCACGAAGCAAACGAAGTCCAAACGAGACAAAACTTATAGAATGGGTATACAACACCTAAGAGCACATTCCCATACAATCAAATCCCCCTTTTGGGCACTCACCAAATTCACGACTAATAGCTATAGGGCAAATTTGACCTAACCATTTTTGACCCCGAATGCACTTACTAGCTTAGCAATGATGCCCTATTGTCCCTCCTATGCATAAAATACAGATTTGATATGTAAAATGTGAGTTATGAGCAAATTTAGAGAGAGATTAGTTGTGAGAAACTTACAATGTTGTGTAGAGCTTTCACCTGCGAATGCAATGCAAGAATTGGCACTTAAAACAGACCATCCACGAGGGAGATACGAGCTTCAAACGAAAGAGGGAGAATACACAATATTCTCTGTAAACGCGCATAGTTTCATTATCCAAAAAACTTGAAAAACCCTTACAAAAGTTGCTTTTATACCTTGCCATAAGGTTTGGGTCAAAAATAAGGAATTGAAGGATCAAGAGTTACAATCTGGAAGCTCGCAGCCCCTCTGGAATAGACTCATAATTACATTTTTAATAAAGTACTTGCTTCGGGAATCAATAAATTACAACGGCTCATGGCTATAAGTGTCTAGAGTGTATGAAAAATAAAAATATACATCCTCATTGTGTCTCCAGATCATCCTGTGTTAGCCAAGCTTCTAACAGAAAACAAAAGACTTAGCTTTAATTGCTATAGGCAAAGGTCTCCATAGCCACGACTATTGTATACCCAACATCAAGCCATAGATTTGATACCACTGCAACAACAACAGCATAGAAAACATGCAATATATATGTAATAGCAGAATGCACAAAACAAAAACCATACATGGATACTTGCAACGATGATCTGTGAGACATGCGAAGCATATGCGTGGAAAGCGGGAGAGTGAGAGCAACATGCACACCTCATAGAGCGGAGTGCTATGCATGCATGTGATCAAGAGGATATGAGGTAGAGGTAAGAGGAGAAGAGGGACACGAAGACTAGGCACAATCTCCCCTCGTACATAAGTGAGCTTTGTCCTTTGGCACACATTTGATTGATAGATGTTGATTTAAGCTCAAAACTAATACAATCCACTTGGGTGTTAAAAATAGGAATTATCCTTAGACTATACTTATAAAATAAATAGAACCTGTCTAATAACAATAGGGGTACTCTATCTGCATCGATATGATTGTAGCCATTGCCAACATGTCTTGCACCTAGACACTTACTAATCTACTAAACCACAACATCACACGATGTGGTCATACTAGATATATCAATCTTCATTGCATCATCAGTAAGATCAATTCCAAATAAACATATAACAATCTTTAAAATATTCATTTCCATTACACCTACAATGGAGGAGAATCATATCATGACCCTTTACCACTGCAGGAGATTCAAGTACACAAGGGAAGTTTTCACCCTCTATGGTTTCCATAACCAGGTGAGGACTATGGCACCTTACCTTTATATTGTGTAAATGTTTTCCCTTTTTTGGGGTACAAGACTCTGGTGCTCATATTTTCATGACATTTTGAAAACCATGTATGCAAGTTTTTATTACAATTGACATATCTAACTCCCAAGTTTTCTGATCTTGTGAGGTTTATTAAACTCTTTAAAATGCTTGGGATCAACCTACAACACAAAAATTGGATTATCTCTACACTTCCTTTGAAACAGAACATATTCAATGACGATTCACAAGTGGATCCTTATAAATTGTTGGTGAGAATTGGTGGAAACAATTTCTTTCTTTTGCGAGGCAATCTTCTATTTGTCAACAAACACGTGACCTTGTAAAAATATTGGTGGATTTGGTTGAAGGAAGTGATACACTTGTAGATCTTGCTTAATGAGATTGATTATGGTTGTAAAACATAGATATCATGTTTGAATGATCACTTTTTGTGACTAAGATAGACCAGCCTTGCAGCTTGGTGGTGTCCCACTGTGACTCTCACCCAAAATGCAAACGGTGGGTGGTCATACAGTGGCCCGTCACACTTGTTGGAACAAGGCTAAAATTTGCACTTTTTTCCTAACAATTCTACTTTGGCCAAATGGGCCTGACATTTGGGTATTTCATTTTCTTGTCATAGCTTAGCTTCATTTGATAAACGTTGATGTGACCATTTTTGAAGGTGACCAAGCTTTTCAAAAGATTGTCGTGCAAGCATGGTTGGGCATTTGACAAGAGATGGCGGGCCAAAAACAATGGTTTACATTGCCTACATGGGCACGACATATCAACATGGGTGCCAATGGTGGCAGGTGGGATCAATGGTTCCCATTAGTTGAGGGTGATGGGTTGGTTTTGCATCCTTGATCCCATATGAATATCTAAGTGAAGGTTATGTGAACCCAATAAAGTGAACATTGAGGGAACTCACTGTGAACACCATGTGAATGCCATGTGAACACTAAGAGAAATGCCAGAGTGGTGTGAGCAAAGTGATCCCAAAGTGAAGTCTTATGAATCAAAATGAACACCATGTGAACTCATGTCTGCCATTTTTTCGATACCATTGCATATTCGCGGTGGTAGGGCCTCCTCAACACTAAGTAACACGGGGTCTTTATGACCCATGGGTGGCGGTATCAACGATTGTTGGCCGTCGCGAGAATCTCTAGGCAGATGGACAGCCCAACAAAAATGGACGCCCGCCTTGCAGCCACACGAATCTAACCCAACACCTCCCACTTGCAAGGCTGATAACCTAACCACCTCACACGCGCGTATCATGTGCCAAGGGTGGCAAACATAACGTTTATTACTAAACTTGGACGTGCATCTTCCCTTGTCCTTGTTTACTAATTGTGTCCTTGTTTACTTTTTGCTGATCGGACACTGCAGCACATTCGTGACTCTCACCTGCAATTTCCCACCGTGGATACCATGGAGACCCTGTGTTACTCAGTGGTGAGGGTAGGGCCTTTGGAGTGGGTTCAAATACGGAGGGGCCCGAATCCCGATCGATGCACACACCTTCACAAGTTACAAAGAAGGGAAAATTACCAAAATACCCCTCTAATTTGTGGAAATTCCCAAAATACCCTTGTGTCTGTTTTGGGTGGATTGCTCTAGCTTTTTTTAGAGTTTATTCCTTTGACAATTGAGATCCATTTTTGACTGCTTAACACAATTTTTAATGAAATAGCTAGCAAAAAAGGGCATTTCTCTCTAAAACCTACATAACCAGCTCAAATTCTAGTTTTAACATCTTACAATGATAGACAATCAATCTTCTTATGAAAAGTTTTTTTTTTTTTTTGTCTTTGGAGATGTTTATTCTTCTAACCAGGGGTATTTGGGACTTTTGGAATATTTGAAGGGCAATTTGGGAATTTTTGACAAAATAGGGGGTTATTTTCGGAAATTTTCAAATTTGAGGGGTATTTTGGGAATTTCCACAAATTAGAGGGTATTTTGGTAATTTTCCCTACAAAGTTTCGCATTCTTTGAGCTGACGTAGTTCAACGTACGCGAGCAGCATGTTGCAATGGATGGGAGGAGGACGACGCAAAGTGAAAACGGTGCAGAGTCCCTCATTTTACTCTTATGTGTACACACACACACAGAGAGAGAGAGAGAGAGAGAGAGAGAGAGAGAGAGAGAGAGAGAGAGAGAGAGCTTTTGCATGCCTAAATGCTTACTCTTTTGCATGCAGACTAAGAAATCCATTCAAGCCAGGTACTGGGTGTCGGTATCCTGCCGTTTGTTTCCATGATACTTAACTGATTCGGCTTGGACAATAATTTCACGTGAAATCCAGGCAGCATCAGTTTTTTGAGCAAAGAAGACAACAGTTTAGGTCTCAAGCAGTGCAAGAGCCAAACTCGGATAAGTTCTCTCGGCAACAAGAGCATATCTACTCTTTGGATATTGCCAGCTTGAAAAATCTTTCTCAACTTGCACAATTGAATGCAAATAATCAACCTGAAGGCTCCAAAAGTCTGTCATTTGTTCCACACAAACCTGGTATGATCTAATGGGGATTTATAGACATAGCTTGCTTCGACTTAAGAAGGGGCTCTTCTGATAGATTTTATCTAACAGTGCTTAGAAGGATTTTAGCTCGAGAATTTTTTTTCTTGGTTAAAACATATGCAGCATAATCATTTAAACCCTATTGTAAAAATATCTCCATGACAAATGTTTTTGTCCAACGATGTACATGATATATGCATTTAAGAGTACAATGCAAGAGGCAACGTTCTGAACTTTGAACGTTTAGTTTGAGAGTGTTAGACCATAGCATTATTTTCCTAGAGTTGGTGTTGCTACCTCACTTTGAAGGTTTTTATTTATATTTGTTTCCTTTCATCCTTGTGCTTGAAGAAGCAATTGGGGAGATTAGTTGAAGCTAACTCTGG